>NC_142855.1:10911590-11214621 GCF_061612785.1 Hesperophylax consimilis | reverse complement strand
GGTGTTAGCCGTCAATATTCTTGCAGGGAAAGGTCTTGGCCGTCAATATTCTTGCAGGGCAAGGTGTTGGCCGTCCAATCTACCGAATCCGGTTCCCGCGTACTACGCGTACGCGAATTCGCGTGATATTAGTAAGAAATACCGTCTCTATGGCTATCCGTGATTTGTCACGGGTCTGCGCTAGTATTGTCATGATATCGGTAGCTGAGCAAACTCACCAGCCAGACAGGGCAATACGTCGAACAGAATAAGCAATTTGCAGATAAAAAATATTGCTAATTAATTAAAAATCTGGTTTAATTATTCGGATTCCTTTTAAAACGGTACTGAAGGCCTTTAGCGAATGAATTGACAGATTTCCTAGCAAAGTATCAGTAAAACGCGAATGTGTTATGAGGACGGCAGAACACGTGTTCATAAAAACACAAATAATGTCGCACTTTATTTACATCAGAAAATGAACACCTGCATGAACAAGTGTTCCGATATATTCTGAATGGACTCTTATCAAGAAATGAATTGTTATCACGTTTTAATAAATAAGCGATACTCATTTTTCTCAGTGTGGGCATTTGAAAGTTTTCGAAACACTGGTTGGGAAACACTATTGAAGCAAAAAAAAACTTGTTTGAAGGGGTTTAATTATATTGCAACAAAATATAAAAAATTACACGAAACGAGAAAAAAAAGGAAAAAACATAATAGAAACACATGATTTTCGCAGAATGAATAGATGTAATTTACGGTGACCAGACTCGTGACCCGCGGACAGTCGTTCTCCGAACTGTTGTTGATCCGTTTAAGCCACTGACATGAATACAAATACGCGTTATGTTCATACTAATAAAACAACTAAATATAGCATGTTCGTTAAAGCGAAGTAAAGAAACGCATGCGTGAATAGATGAACATACATATAACAGCATGCCTAGCGTGCAGCGAAACGCATTAGAAAGGGATAACCATTCAAAGAACCATTGTGTACGAATGTAACAGCTATATTATTATGAATGCCCGAAAAAATATTTTTACGACTTGATCATAAAACATCGACTTTTCTCTACTTTCTATAAATATTATATACATGTATCATATATGTAAATCTTCCAGAAGAAATTCTCTAAATGATGGTATAAACCATATAAAAATCCGTTGCTTAGTTTAAAAGAACTAAGCGCACAAACAGAGACACACGGATAGCGACTTTATTTTATACTATTTAGAGATAAAAATTAATGTTTCTTGTTTGTCTTCTATTGACTCAAAAACTACTGGAGCGATTTTACTGAATATTTCAAATTTAGTTCTTATTAAAGTTGTCATAATTGTACACTAGAATTTATATAGGGTGACCTGGTCTTCAGTGGATCGGTATGGTACAGTGGATCACTCCAATATCTCGAAAGTTCTTAGTGTGTTTGCATGTGTGTTCGGCTCTTAGGTAGGTGTTCCTTCATGCTACTAAACAAGTTGGTACTTGTCCGGCTCCGCAGGCGAATAGACGTGTGGTGCTGTATTTAGTGTTTTTGTGGTAGGAGAAAAAAAATCACGTAAGTATATTTTTGCGTACCATTTCATTATTTTTTCCATGAGACATTTTTGCATATTTTAGTTGTTATCAGTAGTTATTACAACATGTGTTAACACCCAGAAATATGTCTTATTCAAAAGGGTAAAGTCAGAATAATATGTTTAGTTAAAAATGGAGTGTTGTTCTACAGTGGATCAGTGGATCACCTTACACAGTGGATCACTGTGTACTACTGATGCCTGATTTGTCTTTTTTTTATTTATTTATTTCATTTAAACGCCCATAGGGCTTTTACATATAATAATGTACATCTTTATTTTTTTAGTTATACATTTTATATAAAAAAAAATACATATAGATTACATATAAAAATGTCAGATTTAGCAAAATATAGGTTACATAAAATATAAGAGTTTAAAAAATTAGGTATGATAGAGTGCAAATAAGTGCGACAAAAAATATAAAATTTGCCAAAATCCTCCAAATCAACGATAATGTTAATAAGAAGGTATAAAATTAGTTGATAACAATAGTTTACAAAGTATGTAAAAATAGTTCGCACATACTCCGTTTAAAGTTGGCCAAGTTCAAATTATTGTCAAATACATTTATATTATTTAAGTATTTGTTACCAAGACTGTGTAAACGTTGTATTGGAGAGTGAAAACTATAGTTGGAATGAGATGTATGTATGTAAAATGTTGATATTTGCCTAGTTGTTCGTGTAGGTATGTGTAGATTTATTAAATGCAGGAGTTCACAACAATCGAATTTAGAGTTCAATAATTTTAATAAAAAGGTTAGGTCGTTTATTTTTCTTCTGTTTTCTAATGTCGGAATATTTAAATGATTCAATAATGACTGGTAATTTATGTGTTCTAAAGGGATGTTAAGTTTAAAATTGACGAAGCGTAGAAATTTTCTTTGAATTCTTTCAACATTATGAATATGTACATTGTAGAAGGGTGACCAAACTATGGAGTTATGTTCTATCAGGCTTCTAACAAGGGATATGTACAATAGTTTTATGATTTGTAAAGATTTAAAGTTTTTAATTGTTCTTAATATAAAACCTAATGTTTTCATACCCTTATTCACAGTTTGTTGAATGTGGGCCGTAAAGTCTAGTTTCTCATCCATTATTATGCCAAGATCTCGCATTTCCTTTACTCTTTCTAAATTTGTTTTATTTATTGAATAGCCAAAAAATTGTGATGTTTTTTTTCTGGAAAAGGTCAAAATTTTGCATTTTTCTACATTTAAATATAAATTGTTTTGTGAACACCACTTATTTAGCATGTCTATATTAGATTGAAGAACTTGACAGTCGTTTAATGAGGTTATTTCTTTATATAATTTAATATCGTCGGCGAATAGCAGTACATTGACATTTTCAAAGCAGTTGACTATATCATTTATAAAAACAATAAATAAAATTGGGCCAAGATGACTACCTTGCGGTACGCCACTAGTGGCCAAAAATGGTTTAGATAAAAAAGATTTTATTTTAACAAGTAAAGTTCTACCAGATATGTAGCTACTTAACCAGCTTAACATATTTGCTCTGATTCCTATAGCATGAAGTTTTTGGATCAGTACTTTGTGAGACACTTTATCAAAGGCTTTCGAAAAATCAGTATATATACAGTCAACTTGTTTATTTTTAGAAAAAGACTCCAATATATAGTTTTGAAACAGTAGTAAATTTGTTGTAGTTGATCTACCTCTAATGAAGCCATGTTGTTTGTCATTTATTAATTTTGTTAGTGTAGGATATATTTCTTCCAAAACTAAAGATTCAAAGATTTTGGGTAATACAGATTGTATGCATATTGGTCGATAGTTTGAAATGTCAGTCTCGTCACCTTTTTTAAATATTGGAATAATATAGCTGGATTTCCAGTAGACGGGAAAATATCCAGAGGATAGTAGGTGGTTAAATAAAATGGTTAGTGGTTTAGACAATACGGAGGAGCACTGTTTTAGGAAAATTGGCGGGATGGTGTCCGGGCCTGCAGACTTGTTTATGTCTAAGGAATTTAATTTTTTTTTGCAAGATTCTTCGGTGATGTAGCAGTCTGTTAAATGTGTGGTTTTTTTGAATGTGTATGAAGGAATATTTTCTTCTAGTGTTTCATCATCATAAACATTTTTAAAGAAGTCAGAAAAAAGATTTACAATGTCTTGCGTATTGTTGGCGTATTTGTCGTCCATGTGCATTTCTGGAGGATAGTCTGTGCTGTCGTTGTTTATTTTTTTAATAAATTTCCAGAGATTGTTCGAGTTTAAGGCTGTGTTCTCGATAGAATTTATATATGTTTTATAACAGATTTTAGAGAGATCTTTGCATTTTTTCCTACTTTCACTGAAATTTGTATAGTCGATTTTCTTCAGAGTTTTTTTTGAATTTTTTATGAAGTATTTTTTTTTGTTGTAGTGAGGCTATTAGTTCTGATGAGAAGTAAGTTGGATATGTATGTTTTTTAGGAGTAAATAGTGGTACATATGATTTGATAGTGGTGGAGAATATTGAATATAGATTTTCTAAGGAATCGTCAGTATTAACATCAGACAAAAAAGACCAGTCAACATGCGAAAGATGAGAATTTATAGATTCAAAATCTGCTTTTTTGTAGTTGAGAGTTTTTTCAACGGGTTTCGGCTCGACGCCACATATATTTAACTTAATATAAAGAGGGGGGTGATGGTTATCAACAGGTAACAGAGGATCATTACATTTCTCAATGAACAATTTAGGATAATTTGATATTGCTAGATCTAGTAAGCGATCATTTATGTTGTATATAAAGTTATGTTGTAAAAGATTTAAAAAATTTGTCATATCTAAAATCTCACGTGCACGATCATTTTGACTTTCATTAACAATGAAACCACTATCACTTGTTTTCCATTTTAGGTTAGGGAGGTTGTAATCCCCGAGAATAATAATTTTAGAGTTAGGATATTTGTAGAGTAGATTTTCAACGTCTTCGCTGTGGCTTCGATAGTTTCCGGCATCAGATAGTGGCGGTGTGTATAAAGTTGCAATTATTATCTTTTCTACAGTGGTATCAATTTGTACAAATATTTGTTCGAGTGTATTATTTTTTGTTTTGAGTTTTCTTGACATCAATTTCTTCTTTATTGCAATTAGTACTCCGCCTCCCCTTGTTTTGGAACTGGATTTAGAGTTTCTATCGCAGCGAAAAATTTTGTAGTTGTTGAGTCCGAGTTCTGTTGATTTTATTTCCGAGTCGAGCCAAGTTTCTGTCAGCACATATACGTCGTAATGGTGTAGCGATATTGTAGAACGTAGTTCATTTAATTTGGTGCGTAGTCCCCGCGCGTTCTGGTAGTATATCTTGAGTTTGCATCGTTTTTTGGCGGTGTTTGCACTATTTTAGGGTTTCCGTTTACATATTTTATAGTAATATCATTTTCGCCATTTGTCTTTCGTTTTTCCAGTTCTTCTCTTAGATTTTTTAGATGTTTTTGTTGAAAAATTGTAGCATCGGGGTATATCCTTGTGTTGTTTTTTAAAAGATGACGTTTACTTAGTAATGTTCTGGATGTTGTGGAGTTATTGAATTCTATTTTAAGGGACCTTGGTTTTTCAACACTTGGTTTTCCAATGCGGTAAACGCGTAGCATATCACGGTTTGCGGTATCATCGAGAGCAGAGATTAAAACCGTTACCTTGTTTTTGTCATCTATTAATTTGTTGGCCGCAGTCGTTTCAGTGCTTTCGGGTATATTACAAAGAATGATGTTTTTAGCTCTTTCGCTACGCTCATTAATTTCAGAAATTACCTCGCAAATGTCGAGGTTGTTTTGTGGGGCTGGGATATTTATTCCGATTTCCTTATAAGCCCGTAATTCACCCTCTAGACTAGCAGTTTTATTAGACACCGTTTGCGCCAATCTACCAATAGCTATTAAGAAATGACTTGTAATTGGGGTTAGTTTTGTTATTTGGTCTTTCGTGAACTTATTTGCTGGATCCGTTAAACAGGTATTAAATGCAGCCACAGCATTTTCTACATTTGTTATAAATGATTCGACATCCATTATGGTAAAAATTGGATTGCAAGTAGAAAAAAGGTTATTATTTTTATTTAATTATTTAACTGCAATGGTTTCACTCCCCTGAAAAGTTGGTTTACTCCGAGTACCTATGTAATATGTCTATGAGTACTTATGTAGTTACAATACACTGCGAGACAGTAAGTTTGACAAGGCAGGTAGCAATAATAATCTTCCAGATATTTGCACTGAGTCACTTTTAATTATTATTTTGTTTTCACTTTTGACACTTTAAAATCACTATTTTTAAAGATGTAAGACCAGTTACACTTTTGGGCAATTGAAGCCACGTTTTAATATACTTTTCGCTGCTTTTGAGTATATAAATTCACTGGTTTTCTATTAATTTGTATAGAGCGAATATTTGATGTGCTCACCGTGTGTTGTTGTTGTGATATTGTCTTGATTGTTTGTTTTTTTTTTGTTTTAAAGGATGCCTCGAAAAAGGACGAAAGAAAGAAAAATAAGCAACATACACAGGCGGAAATATAAGAGGCATTAAAGCTAATTTCAGAAGGCTCAAGCATCCGTGGAGCGGCAAAGCATACAAAATTTGCCTTTACTACGTTACAGCGCTATAAAAAAAAAAATAATAATAATAACGCCCAATGTAGTAAATATGCGATTTGTTGCTAACCATGAAGTGAATATGGTGTTCTCTAAGGAACAAGAAGAAATTCTCAAAAATTATTTCAAGAGTTTTAAAAAATTATTTTGCTTCTTTAGATTATTGTTTTCGTTCTCTTGTTTCTTTTTAAATCCAGTTATTTTTTATCTAGCCATGGGCTATTTTGTTTGTTCTTCTCTTTCAATAATAAAAACTGATTTATTTCTAGTATTAATTTTTTATTTAAAAGAAATCCCATCCTTGATCCACTGTTAAATATAGGTTGATCCACTGTGTACCACCAAGTTCCACAGTGGATCATTTTCCCTCATCGCAAATAAGTACATATTACTTTCCTTCCCATTTAATGGCGGAGTTTAAACTATTACAATTTACAAGAATGATAAACAATGAACCATTGTGAAAGTTTTCATTACAATGCCTCAACTGATGTTGAAGTTATATGCCTCCAAAAAAAAGTGATCCACTGTTGACCAAGTCACCCTACTCAACTTCAAAGGGTGAATGAAAAAAAAGACTTCACTGCAACCAGTTTATGTGCAATAAGAATATTACAAAGAGTTGTTGCATATTTATGTTTATTTGCAACGTTTTTATTAAAGCCAAGCAAATACGCAGTTATGCAAAATCGTGTGTTTTTGGTTTGAAAATATGATGCTTAGAAATTTTTTAAATGCTTTAATTAAATACTGATAGCTGAATACATTTTGACCTATGAAATAATTAAGTATTTTTGTGAGAAAGTCTTTTTATAAGCCCAGAAAAAAATAAAGTACCAGTCCTATAAAAACTGCTTTAAAGTTCAAAATCTCCTACTTACGAATTCATTTTCGGTTGTGGTTTTATTGTATAATGTGGCAAATTGTTATTTAAAAAATCCCCATAAAACATTTCGATGTTCAAAAATAAAACACACTTTTTGGCGATGTTTTATTTTTGTATACACAAAACAGGTGGTACAATTAAATAATTAACAATAAGGAGTGTTATTGTTATCGGTCCGATTTTAAATATTAAACGAAGAATTACTGCTATCGATTAATCTTTACTACGAACCGGTTTAAATTGTGAATATCAACTAATATGCTTTCGATTAATCTTTACTACGAACCGGTTTAAATTGTAAATATCAACTAATATGCTTTCGATAAATCTTTAATATGAACCGGTTTACATTTTGAATATGCTTTCGATTGATCTTTACTACGAACCGGTTTACATTGTGAATATCAACTAATATGCTTTCGATTGATCTTTACTACGAACCGGTTTACATTGTGAATATTAAGAAATATGCTTTCGATTAATCTTTAATATGAACCGGTTTACATTGTGAATATCAACTAATATGCTTTCGATTGATCTTTACTAAGAACCGGTTTACATTGTGAATATCAACTAATATGCTTTCGATTAATATTTAATATGAACCGGTTTACATTGTGAATATTAACTAATATGCTTTCGATTAATCTTTAATATGAACCGGTTTACACTGTGAATATCAACTAATATGCTTTCGATTAATCTTTACTACGAACCGGTTTACATTATGAATATGCTTTCGATTGATCTTTACTACGAACCGGTTAACATTGTAAATATCAAGTAATATGCTTTCGATTAATCTTTTTTCTCTGTGATGTTATAAAAAAATAGATTATAAAGAGTTATGTTAACAATAATTTCCAGATAAATAAGAATTATTCACAATAAAAATAAGTCATAGAGACGATAAATACGGTACTAAAAACTATTGAAAATGTCAAATTATTATGACATTTAACACGGAATTTGCGATGTGCATTTTCACAGATAAAAAAATCAATGTTTACAAGTGACGAAACGAAAAATCATTATTTTGATTAATCTTTATAACGAATTGGTGTACATTATGAATACGAAAAATATGCTTTAGATAAATTGAAAGTTTTCCTATCGTTTCGCTTCAGTAGAATACAAATGAAAAAATAAATTACTCAAAAAAAAATATAAATGCAAAGTACTAAATAAAATATTTTTTAAATAGAAATGTATGAACGCGTAAAGGAAACAACTTTAAAAAAATACAGTATTATAGCTAAGATTATCTGTGACAGTTTCACTTGATTAACTTTTTTGCTTTCTTATAAAATTATTTACAAAATAAATAAAAAACAGTTTTTTGCTTGAAATCGAACGTTTCTAGACTCCGTTTGTCAAGCGATTTTAATGCCTATTACCTACGATATAAGCTATACCAAGAATATACACATTTTTGGCTTGTAGCTTCCTCTTAAGATACGTCATTTTTTACCAATTTAATTAAAATTTATTTATTTATTCTAGAAGCTTTTTTTAAACCACTCAGGCCTCTGCCGTATTTTGACAGAAGGTCAGTATTCCCGCTTTGCAATAAAATTCGAATAAATGGAATATTTCTGAAAGTATCCTAAAAATAAAAACTGCATTTAAAAGGTGATAAAATGCGCATTTAAATTTAATTATTGCAAATAAAAATATAATGTTTGATATATTAAATATATTAACCTTATTGTATTATTGTCACCTAATTTTCATAATATCAAAATAATAAATATAAAAATTTACGAAGGTTAACTTTTTTTTCAAATTGCGTTTGTAACCTTTGATTCCATAAAGGTGCACATTTTAAGTTATACATGGTTAATTTCTTTAGATTTGAATTTAAAGCGTAGTGTTTTCTCTTCCTAACACCGTATAGATCACATTTCTCACCATGACATGACAGAGGGAGCATCTCCTATCCTCTTCCTATTTTCCTCTTCCTCTCCCCTTCCTTTAACACCAAATTAATTTTAAGATATCAAAACTTCATTTCTAATGAACTTTAACATGAGAAACTTCTGTGGCTTGACTTCAGTTAACTTGTATATGTATATTTATCATTGTTTATTATATAAAAGCCGTTTGTTTCTTACAAAATAAATAAATTTTTCACGATTTGTATGAGATTCTATGATTGAGGCAAATGCGGTAACTAGTAACTTAGGAACTAACTGGATTATTTAAATAATAAAGTTACCTTATGTCGATTTTTCCGAAGCCGTCGTATTTGCCGTCAGTCAATACTGAATTACCAGTTGGTTCACAAAGGTAATACGGGACACAGACACAGCTGTCACCGGTCTCCCCGTCTACTATAGTGGTCGGTCCTGTGGTAGGTACCACGGTTATCTGAAAAACATTGGGGATATTATTCAGTAGCAAGGGCCGAGATTGGTGATTGGTGATGCTACTGAATTCAGAATAGCCTGGGCCAAGATTGGTGATTGGCGATGCTACTGAATTCAGAATAGAAAGGGCCAAGATTGGTGATTGGTGTTGCTACTAAATTCAGAATAGCCTGGGCCAAGATTGGTGATTGGTGATGCTACTGAATTCAGAATAGAAAGGGCCAAGATTCGTGATTGGCGATGCCACTGAATTCAGTAGCAAGGGCCAAGATTGGTGATTGGTGATGATAATGAATTCAGAATAGCAAGGGTCAAGATTGATGATTGGCGATGCCACTGAATTCAGTAGCAAGGGCCAAGATTGGTTATTGGTGATGCTACTGAATTCAGAATAGAAAGGGCCAAGATTGGTGATTGGTGATGCTACTGAATTCAGTAGCAAGGGCCAAGATTGGTTATTGGTGATGCTACTGAATTCAGAATAGAAAGGGCCAAGATTGGTGATTGGTGTTGCTACTGAATTCAGAATAGCCTGGGCCAAGATTGGTGATTGGTGATGCTACTGAATTCAGAATAGAAAGGGCCAAGATTCGTGATTGGCGATGCCACTGAATTCAGTAGCAAGGGCCAAGATTGGTGATTGGTGATGATAATGAATTCAGAATAGCAAGGGTCAAGATTGATGATTGGCGATGCCACTGAATTCAGTAGCAAGGGCCAAGATTGGTTATTGGTGATGCTACTGAATTCAGAATAGAAAGGGCCAAGATTGGTGATTGGTGATGCTACTGAATTCAGTAGCAAGGGCCAAGATTGGTTATTGGTGATGCTACTGAATTCAGAATAGAAAGGGCCAAGATTGGTGATTGGTGTTGCTACTGAATTCAGAATAGCCTGGGCCAAGATTGGTGATTGGTGATGCTACTGAATTCAGAATAGAAAGGGCCAAGATTCGTGATTGGCGATGCCACTGAATTCAGTAGCAAGGGCCAAGATTGGTGATTGGTGATGATAATGAATTCAGAATAGCAAGGGTCAAGATTGATGATTGGCGATGCCACTGAATTCAGTAGCAAGGGCCAAGATTGGTTATTGGTGATGCTACTGAATTCAGAATAGAAAGGGCCAAGATTGGTGATTGGTGATGCTACTGAATTCAGTAGCAAGGGCCAAGATTGGTTATTGGTGATGCTACTGAATTCAGAATAGAAAGGGCCAAGATTGGTGATTGGTGTTGCTACTGAATTCAGAATAGCCTGGGCCAAGATTGGTGATTGGTGATGCTACTGAATTCAGAATAGAAAGGGCCAAGATTCGTGATTGGCGATGCCACTGAATTCAGTAGCAAGGGCCAAGATTGGTGATTGGTGATTGGTGATGATAATGAATTCAGAATAGCAAGGGTCAAGATTGATGATTGGCGATGCCACTGAATTCAGTAGCAAGGGCCAAGATTGGTTATTGGTGATGCTACTGAATTCAGAATAGAAAGGGCCAAGATTGGTGATTGGTGATGCTACTGAATTCAGTAGCAAGGGCCAAGATTGGTTATTGGTGATGCTACTGAATTCAGAATAGAAAGGGCCAAGATTGGTGATTGGTGATGTTACTGAATTCAGAATAGAAAGGGCCAAGATTGGTGATTGGTGATGCTACTGAATTCAGAATAGAAAGGGCCAAGATTGGTGATTGGTGATGCTACTGAATTCAGAATAGCCTGGGCCAAGATTGGTGATTGGCGATGTTACTGAATTCAGAATAGAAAGGCCAAGATTGGTGATTGGCGATGTTACTGAATTCAGAATAGAAAGGGCCAAGATTCGTGATTGGCGATGCCACTGAATTCAGTAGCAAGGGCCAAGATTGGTGATTGGTGATGTTACTGAATTCAGAATAGAAAGGGCCAAGATTGGTGATTGGTGATGCTACTGAATTCAGAATAGAAAGGGCCAAGATTGGTGATTGGTGATGCTACTGAATTCAGAATAGCCTGGGCCAAGATTGGTGATTGGCGATGTTACTGAATTCAGAATAGAAAGGCCAAGATTGGTGATTGGCGATGTTACTGAATTCAGAATAGAAAGGGCCAAGATTCGTGATTGGCGATGCCACTGAATTCAGTAGCAAGGGCCAAGATTGGTGATTGGTGATGATACTGAATTCAGAATAGCAAGGGTCAAGATTGATGATTGGCGATGCCACTGAATTCAGTTGCAAGGGCCAAGATTGGTGATTGGTGATGCTACTGAATTCAGAATAGAAAGGGCCAAGATTGGTGATTGGTGATGCTACTGAATTCAGTAGCAAGGGCCAAGATTGGTGATTGGTGATGTTACTGAATTCAGTAGCAATGGCCAAGATTGGTGATTGGCGATGCCACTGAATTCAGTAGCAAGGGCCGAGATTGGTGATTGGTGATGCTACTGAATTCAGAATAGAAAGGGCCAAGATTGGTGATTGGTGATGCTACTGAATTCAGAATAGAAACGGCCAAGATTGGTGATTGGTGATGCTACTGAATTCAGAATAGAAAGGGCCAAGATTGGTGATTGGTGATGCTACTGAATTCAGAATAGCCTGGGCCAAGATTGGTGATTGGCGATGTTACTGAATTCAGAATAGAAAGGCCAAGATTGGTGATTGGCGATGTTACTTAATTCAGAATAGAAAGGGCCGAGATTGGTGATTGGCGATGCTACTGAATTCAGTAGCAAGGGCCGAGATTGGTGATTGACGATGTTACTGAATTCAGAATAGAAAGGGCCAAGATTGGTGATTGGCGATGCCACTGAATTCAGTAGAAAAGGCCAAGATTGGTGATTGGCGATGTTACTGAATTCAGAATAGAAAGGGCCAAGATTGGTGATTGGCGATGTTACTGAATTCAGAATAGAAAGGGCCGAGATTGGTGATTGGCGATGTTACTGAATTCAGAATAGAAAGGGCCAAGATTGGTGATTGGCGATGCCTCTGAATTCAGTAGAAAAGGCCAAGATTGGTGATTGGCGATGTTACTGAATTCAGAATAGAAAGGGCCAAGATTCATGATTGGCGATGCCACTGAATTCAGTAGCAAGGGTCTTGACACCCTTTTTACTCTTACTTAACACCCTCTTAACCCTTACTTAACACCCTCTTAACTCTTACTAACGCCCTCTTTTCTCTTACTTAACACCCTCTTAATTTTTACTTTCTTGCATTCACTTTACGAGAACCCAGCGGAAGATTAAATAAAATAAAACATAAATAATATTATAAAAATGGTTACGTTTTCCAAAGGAGTTCCGAAGATCTCCTTGAGTAGGTCTGGATCCAAATCTTCTCCTTGGGATGCTGCGAATGCGGCAAAGGCCAGCACCAAGAAGCACCTCATGCTGAGCGACATCTGTAAACAATGACATCGGTTAGTTGATCGAGTGGTACAAAGCATCGGGTTCCAAAGTTCCAACCCAGGCGTCGCGATATATAATAATAGATTGCCCCTCTCGTACCAAATTTTAATCTAAAAATTACACCATACAATATTTTTAATGGGCTTTATATCACCATATAGGTAAAAGGCATAAAAATCGCTTAGCAAACAGAACCCAAATGGTGTAAATTGTCTAATTTTGATTCAACGTTGAATTTAAATACGCGTGTGTTTTAATAACCTATATTATATAGATGTCACATAGTGAGAGGTAAAAACTTCCTTTTTTAAAAAAAAACAGGAATTTATTTGAAGTAAAAGCAAAACGCGCTGCTGTTTCTCTATATGCACAGATAAATTGAAACACAGCAACGCGTGGCGGGGTACAGCTAGTAATTTTAAAAGAAATAAAATAAACTGTCACAGATAATCTTATCCTTAAAATTGTAAATAGTTTCAGTCAATGCATAGAAAATAGAGAAGCGGTTAAGGCGAAGCTTAATGCTAAATCACTATTTTGATTAATCTTAATAACGAATTGGTGTACATTATGAATACCAAAAAATATGCTTTAGATAAATTGAAGGTTTTCCTATCGTTTCGTTTCAGTAGAATACAAATAAAAAAATAAATTACTCGATATAAAAATATAAATGTAAACTACAAAAAATTTTTTTTTTCAATAGAAATGTATGAACGCGTAAAGGAAACAACTTTTTAAAAAATACTGTATTATAGCTAAGATTATCTGTGACAGTTTCACTTGAATAACTTTTTTGCTTTCTTATAAAATTATTTACAAAATAAATAAAATCAGTTTTGTGCTTGAAATCGAATGTTTGTAGACTCCATTTGTCAAGCGATTTTAATGCCTATTACCTACAATATAAGGTATACCAAAAGTACATAAATATAAGGTATACCTTACCTAACCTAACCGAAAATTACTTATTTAGTTAATCTTCAAACGCATTGCTTATCAAGTGTCAGGTATTCAATAATAAAAGGTCCCTTTGTTGAAATACCGATGTACACGAAAGACTCGAGTATAAATATAAAAAGAAGAATATTGTATTGCGATTTGATCATTATGAACATATAGTTGGGACCTTTAGAAAGAGATTGGCATATAATATTCATTGGATAATTTATACAAAAACATTGGATAATTTATTCTTTTCTGCCATTAAGCAACAATCGATCAAACGGGTAGAAATACCTTTTCCGTCCGAAGTATTTTAAGCGTGTTCCTGTCGTATATTTATCGTTGTTTCTTAAATAACGAGTAAGTTCATACATTTTGAGTAGTTGAGTATTGCTAATGTTTTTCTCAGTTTCTCATTCTTAAAAAACTACATTGACTTCAATTTGACCTATTCCTGTGTCCTCAACTTCTTCTATCACTCTCTAAACTCTCATGACACCAATAAGAACAACCTTGGAAATAGGAAACAGTTTTGTGAAACAACTGGCCAATAATTATATAGGTAATAACATCACTTGAATAGAAGCTTCACAGAACTTGAAATTCAATTAATTGAAATTTGATGAATTGTTCAAGACTAGCTGACAGGTACCCGGCGTTGCTAGGGGTTATCCTTAGGAGATAGACATATACCATAAAAGATTTTTTTGTAGGCCTTTTTAAGATATACAATTCCGTAGTACATTATTTTGATGTAGGTATCTCATAAGGTTTAGCCAGCGTTAACAATGTAAGCGCCCGAAAATATTATTTTTACGACTTGATTACAAAACATTGACTTTTCTCTACATTCTATAAATATAATATACATGTTTTATATAGATAAAATTTTCGAAAGAAATTCTCTAAATGATAGTGAAAACACTATCAATCTACGTTGCATAGTTTAGAAGAACTAAGCGCACAAACAGACTTTGATTTTAAACCATTTATAATATAGTATAATAGCGATTATGTGCTGACGTTTTTTTAATAATATGCAAATGTAAATAGTACAATTTACCAATGATAAATAAATTAATTCTCTACCTTGTGAATTGTTTTCGGTTGAACTGTCCAAACGAAGCACTAAAAATGAACTGAACGGGGTTATAGAATCTTTCAACTGAGTTCCGTCTGATACAGTGTCAGTCAGGTCAAAGGAAAACAGATTAGTTCACAAATCACAACTTGATTATTATGCTTCTTGTGTGTGTTAGGAATATTGCTTAACAGTGGTCGCAGATCGTGGGTAATGAAATCTTATATTGAAAACAAAAACAAACCAACCAAAAATCAAAATCAATATGGTGTTGTCATCTTAGATGAATTCAAAGGGAAGATAACTTATTTATTTATTTATTCAAACGCCATAAACGGCTTTTACAATACAGTGATGATCGAATTACAAGCGTACAGTGGTAAACAGGATAATAATAGCAATAAATTAAAGAACAATTAATGTGTACACTATTGCAAGTGATGCAGTTATTAACACATTCATTGCGGGAAACGAGAAAACTCGTCATACGCCTTTTTACAGTAAGACGCGGGAGACGAGTTTACTCGTTTTGTTGCGCAAAGCAGTAAGGAGCGGGAAATTTGTAAACAAGGGGTTCTAAATGGGTGCGGGGTCATGTGTTTTCTATTGTCGGCGGTACCCGATCTATCTACCTGTCAATACAATGAGTTTGAAACACAACAAAAAAATAAAATCGTTGTCGCGTATGTTCCGCTCACAAACTACGCAGTGAAACGCGGTACATGTGCAAGTTTTGCAATGTGCCCCTGCATAAAGGAAAGTGTTTCGAACGCTATTACACATTGAAGCACTATTGGGTTATAGTTTTTTTTTTTTTTTATATCTATTGAAAATTTCTAAATAATCTTGTAATTTTGTATGAATAAAGATATTTCGATTGTGGAATACTGTTTTTTCTATGATTCCCAATAAAGTAGAATGTTTTTGTTCATAAAAAATAAAGAATTACACATACATTGCTAAGTAAATAAATAGAGCCATCTTTTTAAAGTAAAACATTGAAAGTTTCATCGAAAAATATCAAATAGATCATAAGATATGAATATTTTTCGGAAAGTCTAATTTTGAGCTAAAATAAAAATAAAAACACCCGCGGCTATGCGTAATTCAAAAGAAGTATAATATATACCAGTGTAACAACAGTTGAACTAATTTATACTAGGCTTGTATAAGACTTGGCATAAGTCCAAGTAGGAGGTGTCTATGATAATAGTCAGTAGTGAGTTTATTGTTACCCACAAAATTAATTGTACTTGGAATAGCTGAGTAGGCATCACAACTTGGCATTAACAATTCAGGGCTGTCAGCGATTCAATGATACTTATGGATAAGAAATAATATTTTATATATTATAAATAGTAAATATTTTAGATGGTTATTGAGACAAAGCGCATGGTTTCATTGAACTAGGTCCACTGAACATACTTTTGAGATGTGCAAAAATCATTCTCGAACAAAAACCAAATCTGATGCGCCTTTCTTTCCATTCGCGTGTACTCAAAAATCACATATTAATTCAATAAATACAACTATTCACAATGATTTTTGCTATCCGAAAACGTTACACGTCAAATAAAGTGAAGCACATACATAAATGTAGTGACAGTACGTCGTATTCTACTATTCTGTTCGTTCGTTTGTTCGTCGTGAAGTAGATACGCAAATGAAAGACAACCTAGTGATAGTACATAGTATTCTACTATTCTGCTCGTTCGTTTGTTCGTCGTGAAGTAGATACGCAAATGAAAGACAACCTAGTGATAGTACATAGTATTCTACTATTCTGCTCGTTCGTTTGTTCGTCGTGAAGTAGATACGCAAATGAAAGACAACCTAGTGATGGTACGTAGTATTCTACTATTCTGCTCGTTCGTTTGTTCGTCGTGAAGTAGATACGCAAATGAAAGACAACCTAGTGATGGTACGTAGTATTCTACTATTCTGCTCGTTCGTTTGTTCGTCGTGAAGTAGATACGCAAATGAAAGACAACCTAGTGATAGTACATAGTATTCTACTATTCTGCTCGTTCGTTTGTTCGTCGTGAAGTAGATACGCAAATGAAAGACAACCTAGTGATAGTACATAGTATTCTACTATTCTGCTCGTTCGTTTGTTCGTCGTGAAGTAGATACGCAAATGAAAGACAACCTAGTGATAGTACATAGTATTCTACTATTCTGCTCGTTCGTTTGTTCGTCGTGAAGTAGATACGCAAATGAAAGACAACCTAGTGATAGTACATAGTATTCTACTATTCTGCGCGTTCGTTTGTTCGTCGTGAAGTAGATACGCAAATGAAAGACAACCTAGTGATAGTACATAGTATTCTACTATTCTGCTCGTTCGTTTGTTCGTCGTGAAGTAGATACGCAAATGAAAGACAACCTAGTGATAGTACATAGTATTCTACTATTCTGCTCGTTCGTTTGTTTGTCGTGAAGTAGATACGCAAATGAAAGACAACCTAGTGATGGTACATAGTATTCTACTATTCTGCTCGTTCGTTTGTTCGTCGTGAAGTAGATACGCAAATGAAAGACAACCTAGTGATAGTACATAGTATTCTACTATTCTGCTCGTTCGTTTGTTCGTCGTGAAGTAGATACGCAAATGAAAGACAACCTAGTGATAGTACATAGTATTCTACTATTCTGCTCGTTCGTTTGTTCGTCGTGAAGTAGATACGCAAATGAAAGACAACCTAGTGATAGTACATAGTATTCTACTATTCTGCTCGTTCGTTTGTTCGTCGTGAAGTAGATACGCAAATGAAAGACAACCTAGTGATAGTACATAGTATTCTACTATTCTGCTCGTTCGTTTGTTCGTCGTGAAGTAGATACGCAAATGAAAGACAACCTAGTGATAGTACATAGTATTCTACTATTCTGCTCGTTCGTTTGTTCGTCGTGAAGTAGATACGCAAATGAAAGACAACCTAGTGATAGTACATAGTATTCTACTATTCTGCTCGTTCGTTTGTTCGTCGTGAAGTATATACGCAAATGAAAGACAACCTAGTGATAGTACATAGTATTCTACTATTCTGCTCGTTCGTTTGTTCGTCGTGAAGTAGATACGCAAATGAAAGACAACCTAGTGATAGTACATAGTATTCTACTATTCTGCTCGTTCGTTTGTTCGTCGTGAAGTAGATACGCAAATGAAAGACAACCTAGTGATGGTACGTAGTATTCTACTATTCTGCTCGTTCGTTTGTTCGTCGTGAAGTAGATACGCAAATGAAAGACAACCTAGTGATAGTACATAGTATTCTACTATTCTGCTCGTTCGTTTGTTCGTCGTGAAGTAGATACGCAAATGAAAGACAACCTAGTGATAGTACATAGTATTCTACTATTCTGCTCGTTCGTTTGTTCGTCGTGAAGTAGATACGCAAATGAAAGACAACCTAGTGATGGTACGTAGTATTCTACTATTCTGCTCGTTCGTTTGTTCGTCGTGAAGTAGATACGCAAATAAAAGACAACCTAGTGATAGTACGTCGTATTCTACTATTCTGCTCACTCGTTCGTTCATCGAGAAGTAGATACGTAAATTAAAGACAACCTAGTGATAGTACGTCGTATTCTACTATTCTGTTTGCTCGTTTATTTGTCGAGAAGTAGAAACGCAAATGAAGGACAACCTAGTGATAGTACGTCGTATTCTACTATTCTGCTCACTCGTTCGTTCATCGAGAAGTAGATACGTAAATTAAAGACAACCTAGTGACAGTACGTCGTATTCTACTATTCTGTTTGCTCGTTTATTTGTCGAGAAGTAGAAACGCAAATGAAGGACAACCTAGTGATAGTACGTCGTATTTTACTATTCTGCTCACTCGTTCGTTCATCGAGAAGTAGATACGTAAATTAAAGACAACCTAGTGACAGTACGTCGTATTCTACTATTCTGTTCGCTCGTTTATTTGTCGAGAAGTAGAAACGCAAATGAAGGACAACCTAGTGATAGTACGTCGTATTCTACTATTCTGCTCACTCGTTCATTCATCGAGAAGTAGATACGTAAATTAAAGACAACCTAGTGATAGTACGTCGTATTCTACTATTCTGCTCGTTCGTTTGTTCGTCGTGAAGTAGATACGCAAATGAAGGACAACCTAGTGATAGTACGTCGTATTTTACTATTCTGCTCACTCGTTCGTTCATCGAGAAGTAGATACGTAAATTAAAGACAACCTAGTGACAGTACGTCGTATTCTACTATTCTGTTTGCTCGTTTATTTGTCGAGAAGTAGAAACGCAAATGAAGGACAACCTAGTGATAGTACGTCGTATTCTACTATTCTGCTCACTCGTTCATTCATCGAGAAGTAGATACGTAAATTAAAGACAACCTAGTGATAGTACGTCGTATTCTACTATTCTGCTCGTTCGTTTGTTCGTCGTGAAGTAGATACGCAAATGAAGGACAACCTAGTGATAGTACGTCGTATTTTACTATTGTGCTCCACGTTTCACGTCTATTAAAAATGTTGTGCACCTCTGACAAAGATTTGTGGCCTACAACAAATACATTTAAATAAGTTAGGTACATAACTACTCAAACGAATAGCAGCAAATAAGTATATAATATATTTTTAATTCTTTGTTTAATATTTAATCACTTATCAGTAAAAACCGTTGGCTAATAGTTTTTTTTAAAATTGGAAACCGGTTTGTACGTAAATTCGTCGGAAATAAGGAAAAAAAAACCCAGTCTCAGAAGACATAAAATAATAATGAGCCACTTACATGCAATTTTAATTGTCTACATATTATTAGAATAATTTGACTAAATAATGTTTTCGTCAATATTGGCATAAGTAGCTCAAGTGCCCGGCGTTGTCCGGGATTTCCACAAAGTTTTTTTTCGAAATCAGATGTAGACAGTAAATTTTTTATTTTGAACTTCAAGTGTGCGTAATTTCATCAAGTAGTATCAATAAAGTGCCGCCGTATCCAATTTTTTTTATTCGTATTTATACATATTATCTGGTAAATGAGAGAATTAACAAAAACATCATCACAAACAAATGACGGACACAAATTTATCGTCGGCACACCAAGAGTTAAAGTGGGTGGGGTGGTTTCAAAATCTCACGTAAACAGTGACGTTCCTCATGTTTTGAAGGTGTAAAAGTGTGCAAAATTTCATCAAACTTGGCATAAAACTGTATTTGATTAAAAACAAATGTTTGGTGATCCAAAAGTCTAACTTAACCGTGTTTAACCAATTATATAAAGTTTGAACTGGATGACGATACATGGGTACGTCAGGCAAGTGTAAGAGAGATAGAGCGCGTGCTAAATGCGTCGAAACCAAAAGACACTAAGTCAGTGGCGAAGTTGATTTCCTTTCAAATCTACGTTATATGGAATTCATTTCTAGTGTTTTAAAAAAATATATATTCTCAATACACTTTTCCTTACTTTGGCGAATTAAATCATTATTTTAAACTAGATGTACCCCGCCACGTGTTGCCATGGCTCAGTCTGTCTGTGCAGATAGAAAAAACAATAGCGCAGAAAACAGGTGACATCTATATAATATAGGTATATAAAAACAAACGCGTATTCGAATGCAACTTTGTGTCAAAATTTCAAAGCAATCGGTGAAGAAAGGAGATTGGAGATTTTTAACAAACGAACATTTGCATTTTTATTTATTTAAATAAGTACCTAGGGATTTAACACGGTGAAATCGATAACTTTACAATTTCCGATAAACAGACGTATTTCCCGAGCACGGACGCGCTGTTAATAACCAGACCTATTTTTTTTAAATATTTTTTTACAACTGTTGAAAAGAATGTGCCATACTAAGTACCCGTTCTAAGGTCACATTTTACGTGGTTATTTGTATGAATTATAAATTTGGTTAAGTTTTTTTAGTATGTAGATTTTTTTTTAAAGTAATTTTTGTAAGCGTATCAAAATATAACAAGTGGTTAATTATAAAGAGAAATAATATACGAACAACATAACATTATATGTACAAGAAAAATACATAGTGGAAAAACGTGACATTATACAAGAAAAATATACAGTGGAAAAACATAACATTATTCAAGATAAATAATGAATTAATAATTATACAAGATAAACAATAAAGTGGAAAAACGTGACATTATACAAGAAAAATATACAGTGGAAAAACATAACATTACACAAGGTAAATATATAGTGGAAAAACATAACATTATATAAGAAAAATATATAGTGGAAAAAACATAACATTATACAAGAAAAATATACAGTGGAAAAACATAACATTATATAAGAAACATATTTAGTGGAAAAACATAACATAATACAAGATAAATATATGGTGGAAAAACATAACATTATATAAGAAAAATATTTAGTGGAAAAACATAACATTATATAAGAAAAATATATAGTGGAAAAAACATAAGATTATACAAGATAAATATATAGCGGAAAAACATAATATTGTATAAGAAAAATATATAGTGTAAAAACATAACATAATACAATATAAATATACGGTGGAAAAAAATAACATTACATAAGAAAAATATATGGTGGAAAAACCAAACATTATACAAGATAAATATATGGTGGAAAAACATATCATTAATCTTTGTTGGGTTGCTACATTGTATGTATTCCCGTGTCGATAATCGATATCTTAATACTTCTTTTGAAGTCGGTTATTTTTTATGGTATTGATAACGCAATAAATCAGAATTCGATATACGCTGGCAACATTGGCGCATCTCTCTGTGAGTTGACATCTAAACGTTAGACGGTCACGTAAAAGTTAAAAATACTAATATCTATATCTATGGTTATGTTAATGCTATTTTTTCAGTTCTAAAAGCTTAGTTAGTTCACCACCATTCATCAATAAGTCAGTTATTTTGCATAACGAACGAAATTATCCAAAAAATTATACATATTGACAGCTTATCCGACAACTTGGACGTCGGCTTTTGGCAACCGGCTGTAGGAATCATATTTTGACCGTACTCGCAAATATCGCTAACTAACCATAGATGACGGATTTAGTCAATATTGTATTGATAAAAGGTTTTATCGATCGTCCGTGCTAGTCCTGCTCTTTACTACAATAATATTAGACATTAAGTTGGATCAATATATTTTTAAAATAAATTAAACGTGTACATTCGAAAAGAAGTTATTCTACATGATAGTACAAGTAAAAAAGATAATTACATTTTTCAAAATTACAAGGATTTGAGTTAATTTTTAGGTTTAGAAGTTGAATTGTTTGTAAGGGAAAATAAACATTGAAATTTCGAAAAAAGTTTTGTATCTTTTTTACTTCTAGTATCGTGTAGAATTAAGTTAGCTCACTTTTCTTCAGGACACCCTGTATAGTATATTTGCCGCAAGTTCCATAGTGGAAGATACTCTCAGTATCGCCCTGGTGTAAGACCACCATTCAGAATTGCTTGAAATAGCTTTGGCCGTGTTTGGTGATCAAATATGAATAACCAGGTACTTCCTATCACCTACTTCCCTTCCCCACTTTCCTTCATCCTCACAACATACCCCAATTGGGGATGCCAAAGTCTCACTAGCTCCAGAAGGTTGGAAGCAGTGGGAAGTTTGTACGGTTTCTCAAAAAAAAAAATGGAAAACGTCATCCTGCAAGTGGCTCTTTATTGAGATTTGGGATTTACCAAAGAAAATAAATGTGTCGGGGTTTTACCAAATGACATTGGTGGGTACGCTGTTATCAGAAAATGTCAAAATATACCGTTATCTCGTTTTGCCAAAGCAGCGAAAATTTAAGAGCATCATTTCATTAAACTAACTAACTAACAATTAGAAACCTTCTCCGCAGGGGTAGGCAGAGAAGACAGTCCGCCAAACAACTCTGTCTTAGCACGCACTCCTAGCCCCATTCAAATTCATACATCGTATCATAAATAACATTCTGATATTCCGACTACATTACACTTTTCCAAACACCAAACTGAATCTGTTATACATTATGAATAGCTGATGTGTACGCGGCGTTGCTAAGAGTTATCATTAGGAGATAGACATATACCGTGGCTGACTTTTATGTAGACCTTTTAAAGATATACAATTCCTTAGTACATTATTTTGATGTATCCCATAAGGTTTAGCCAGCGCACAAACAGACAGACGCGGGTAGCGACAATTTTTTTTAATACTATTTAACTAGCTGACATGTTGTTCGACTTTTGGCTACTTTTTATAAATATAATATGCATGTATTATATATGTAAACCTTCCGGAAGAAATTATCTAAATGATAGTGAAAACTATATCAAAATCCGTTGTGTAGTTTAGAAGAACTAAGCGCAGAAACAGAGAGATGCGGATAGCGACTTATTTTAGTATTTGAAATATTAATTCAAATAATTACCGTGGTTTATCAGTATTAAAAAAATAATAATACACTAATTAGCTAAAAGGAAGTTGTTTGCGGTTTGTATTTATGAATTTAACACAATCTTATTTCCGCCGATCGCCACAAACCACATTAACGTTATACAGGATTTTCCAATAGGAGGTGTTATTTTGATATTCAATCGTAAAAGATCAATGGTTTCGTTGCTTGTGTGGCACGTAGCGCCGTCTTGTTGAAAGTAAACGTTGTCCAAATCAATACCATCCAATTCCGGGCATAAAAAATCATTAATCATCTCTCGATAGCGCAATCCATTCACCGTAACTGTTGCTCCAGCCTCATTTTCGAAAAGGTGAGGTCCAATGACTCCGCCGGACCATAAACCGTACCAAAAAGTCACACGTTAAGGATAGAGAGGCTTTTCAACAATAACTCTTGGGTTTTCCGAGCCCCAGATGCGACGATTTTGCTTGTTGACGAAGCCACCGAGGTGGAAATGGGCCTCATCACTCAAGATGATTTGCATTTGATTCACTCAAGTGAATTTTAATAATTTCAATGCGTTGTTGAAGCGTGTATCCTTCCATTTTTGACAATTACGTAGTTTTTACTTGTCAAATGTCAAAAAATGACAGCTTCAAAAGTAACATCTAACGAAATAGCGGGCTATTCAAAATAACACCTCTTATTGGAAAACCCAAAATATCTCTACTATAATATATTTATATATTTAGACCGATCCGTACGGATGTAAGCTATTTATATTTAATATTAATAAAAAACTTGCAAATTTTTTATGTAAAATTTTATAATTGCACGGTTTTCAACTGAAAATTGGCGAAAAGCACCAGATTTTATTTTTCTAGACGATGAATTAGTAACTTCCCGAGTAATCCCTCTAGAAACATTTGAGATTTTAGTAATATGTTCATCAGAAATAATTCAAATAGACGACACGGAAACAAAGATTTTTAGGCATGCAAAGGGCAAAACCGACTGAGGTCATGTAAATACAAAATGAGTTTAGAAGCATCTATCAGTTGTTATCAGCAATTTTGTTTAATTTTTTCAAGTGATCGCATTTCCAGCTGATATTGAACCGATGGCTTTCTATCAAATAATTGTCGTCAATAACCAGTACCAATTTATAGCACGTACTTCCCGGCGACGTGTTTTGCATAAGAATTGATGATACTTATTCAATATACGTTGTTATTTGTGCAGTGCACACACTTCTCGGTAAATCCCATTACTATCGCTAAAACTAAATAGGTATATAATGAAAATTCGTGATACAATCTCACTGCCTTGGACGTGTTCACAAAGGTCATAGTTGAACGACTTCGTTTTAAGAGATATGCAAGGATGACCACAACGTATTTTTATATATATTTAAATTTATTTAGTTTTACGCCCAGCTGGACTTTCAGTAAAAAGTCCTAACCTTTGGTCAGTTTTTTTAATGTCACAACTACAAATTTACATGATTTATTCAGAGTGGAAGATACTACCAGTATCGCCCTGGTGTAAGACCACCATTCAGAATTGAAACGTTGCTCCAAATGGCTTTAGCCGTGTTTAGTGACTAGATCTGAATAGCCAGGTACTTCCCCACCTTCCTCTTTCCCTTCCCCACTTACTTTCAGCCTCACAACATCCCCCAATTGGGGATGCCATAGTCTCACTGGCTCCAGACGGGAGCAGCTGGGACTCATGTGAGGTATTCACTATAAAAAAAAAAAAACATATTTTACAATTCTAATTTCTGTCAAGCAATCTTCACAGTTCAAAAGTAAAGTATATGCGTTTCATTCGCATGCGGTTTCATCTAGTATATCAATATTTCGTTATATTCGCGTCTCATCTAGTATATCAATATTTCGTTATATTCGTTTGTCATCTAGTATATCAATATTTCGTTATATTCGTTTTTCATCTAGTATACCAATATTTCGTTATATTCGTTTGTCATCTAGTATATCAATATTTCGTTATATTCGTTTGTCATCTAGTATATCAATATTTCGTTATATTCGTTTGTCATCTAGTATATCAATATTTCGTTATATTCGTTTGTCATCTAGTATATCAATATTTCGTTATAATCGTGTTTCATCAAGTATATCATTATTTCGTTATATTCGTGTCTCATCTGGTATATCAATATTTAGTATATTCTGCGTTTCATCTAGTATATCAATATTTCTTAATATTCGTGTCTAATCTAGTATATCAATATTTCGTTATATTCGTGTCTCATCTAGTATATCAATATTTCGTTATATTCGTGTTTCATCTAGTATAAAGATATTTTGTTATATTCGCGTCTCATCTAGTATATCAATATTTCGTTATATTCGTGTCTCATCTAGTATATCAATATTTCGTTATATTCGTGTTTCATCTAGTATACCAATATTTTGTTATATTCGCGTCTCATCTAGTATATCAATATTTCGTTATATTCGTGTCTCATCTAGTATATCAATATACCGTTATATTCGCGTTTCATCAAGTATATCAATATTTCGTTATATTCGTGTCTCATCTAGTATATCAATATTTCGTTATAATCGTGTTTCATCTAGTATATCAATATTTCGTTATATTCGTGTCTCATCTAGTATATCAATATTTCGTATATTCTGCGTTTCATCTAGTATATCAACATTTCTTAATATTCATGTCTAATCTAGTATATCAATATTTCGTTATATTCGTGTCTCATCTAGTATATCAATATTTCGTTATATTCGTGTTTCATCTAGTATATAGATATTTTGTTATATTCGCGTCTCATCTAGTATATCAATATTTCGTTATATTCGTTTGTCATCTAGTATATCAATATTTCGTTATATTCGTTTGTCATCTAGTATATCAATATTTCGTTATATTCGCGTCTCATCTAGTATATCAATATTTCGTTATATTCGTTTGTCATCTAGTATATCAATATTTCGTAATATTCGTTTTTCATCTAGTATACCAATATTTCGTTATATTCGTTTGTCATCTAGTATATCAATATTTCGTTATATTCGTTTGTCATCTAGTATATCAATATTTCGTTATATTCGTTTGTCATCTAGTATATCAATATTTCGTTATATTCGTTTGTCATCTAGTATATCAATATTTCGTTATATTCGTTTGTCATCTAGTATATCAATATTTCGTTATAATCGTGTTTCATCAAGTATATCATTATTTCGTTATATTCGTGTCTCATCTGGTATATCAATATTTAGTATATTCTGCGTTTCATCTAGTATATCAATATTTCGTTTTATTCGTGTCTCATCTAGTATATCAATATTTCGTATATTCTGCGTTTCATCTAGTATATCAACATTTCTTAATATTCATGTCTAATCTAGTATATCAATATTTCGTTATATTCGTGTCTCATCTAGTATATCAATATTTCGTTATATTCGTGTTTCATCTAGTATATAGATATTTTGTTATATTTATCCCCTCTCGTACTATGTTGATCTCGCGCGACGGTACGCCAGGTATATGTTGATCCGTTTGCATTTGTTGATCCACCCCGGATATGTTGATCCACTACCCAAGCTGGCATACATATGTAAATCCCTACAGATCAACTTGTGTCATCGAGATTTTGCTGTAAGCCACGCCCATTTTTCGGTCGCATATACATTTTACACGATTTATTTTGTTGATCTATATATTTCTGACAAACTTGACCGCTTGCATGTGTTGTAACTTGTAACCGCCAATTTCGCGCGCGTTGTGGTACTTTTTAGATTCCGTTAGAACATCCATATTCTATGAAAATGACTCTGTACTTAAAGAGGATAGACTGCCTCACGCGTATTTATATTGAAATGGAACTTTCAAAAACGTCAAATCCATGCTTAAAAAATCTTTTGAACTTGATTAAACAAAAATGTAATTTTAATGCATCATTTACTACGTTTCGTGACTTAGCAGGGGTGCCCGGGTTCATGGGGTGAGATTTGTCTAAGTCATTTTATAAGAGAAATTTTGAACATTGATTGAATAAAATTTTATTTTAATGTATCTTTTACCATCTCTCCCGACGTAAGTTTCTTGTAATGATTAAGTTGAAACAAAGCGTAATATCCATAATATGTGCCTATTAAAATTGCGGTGATTAGATTGGTGAGAATTTAATTTTTCAAATTTTAAATTCAAATTGCTGAAAAATTTATTCCAATTTGTTTTTTACTAAACATGGCTAAAGTCATTTCAAGCACCGATTCCAACCAACGATGTTTTAGTATATGTTCGTAAATCAACAGGAGCCATAATGTCTGTACATCAGAGCCCTCGAGAATTATTACAATTATGTGTACCGCCGCCCCGGGAGCCATTTATTAGATAACCAATAGATACACCTACCATTAGTCACCGCCAACGATTTAGCGAGATAGTTGTTTATTTTTTGTATTTTTTTACATCGTCTCCACACAGGAGGCCCTAAGGAAAATCGTAACTCTCAAGGCCTATGTCATCTTTGTGAATGCTGTGTTGGGGGTATTTTGAAAGAAAGGAAGGTCAGTGAGTTCTGGGAAGGAAATAGGTATGGATGGGTGGGTAGTATTCTGGGGGTCAGTGTGTTCGAGTGATAAACATAAGATTCCAACTCTCCTACTGCGTTGCAAGGCGATGCGTTGAAAGAGGATTAATCGATCCGGCCCACCACGCATTTGGTAGGCAAGCGCATCCGCCGCCAAGAACCGAACAAACCTCACCCCATAAACCCGGGCACTCCTGCTAAGTCACCAAACATATCAAACTACTTGAGGTGGCTCTCGACTAGCAATCCGTAGGTCGCGGGTTCAAATAAATTTTATTAAAATTAATTTGCACTATTTTACAATTAGTGTTTGGTTATATCTGAATAGCCAGGTACTCTCCCACCTTCCTCCTCGTCTTCTCCTTTGAGGTCACCTTTGAGGATGCCATAGTCTCACTGGCTCCAGACGGAAGTTTTTGTAAGTCTCCATATTCAAATTCGGCGGTATGATTTTTTTATGTGACACCTCTCACTAGAGCGCCCCTGTCTTTACACGTTAAATACATAGAAACTATGTCGCCAACCGGTTGGGCAGCGTTATGAGGCGGGTTAAGGTAGGGGCTGTAGGAATGAATTTATTAATGCGGGTCTTAAAGAGGCCCGGATTATATTGATAGCTCGTTCCACATGCGAGCCGACTTACGATAAAACGAGTCGGAGAAACGACCCGTTCATATATGTATAGATAACATCAACTTAACTGTGAACGTGTATTCCGCTCGGTCCGTCGAGTATCAAGCACGTGCACGGTGCACCGGGGATCAATGCTGCTAGCTCCTTTTAACAGGCCCTTATAAAATACCTGTAGAATAGACACAGCATACGCACATTTCGCCATACATGATTTTACCGCACATATGCCTCAGGGATCTCATTTCTACAGTATTTTGTCTACTTTCAGCCTTCTTCTGCCAATTCCATACCTCATTTCCATATATTAGGGTAGGTACCAGCACTCCATTGTGGACTGCTAGCTTCGCTTCTTTGGACAGTTTTTAGTTAGCTCCAACCGCGTCCAATCATCCATTAATTACCCATTATAACCAAGAACCCGGCCTCCCCTACTAAGTCACGAAGCGTAATCAGGAGAGATGGTAAAAGATACAGGTTAAAAATTTCCTACATAACATTATTCCTTTTGCCGCCATGTTGGATTTTTATGGTCGAAAGGTATCCCTCAACCAGTTTATTTCGATCCGGCCCGCCACGCAGTAGATGTGAAAACGCATCCGCCGCCAGGACCTAGACAAACCTCACCCTATGAACCCGTGTACCCCTGCTAAGTTATGATTTTTTTTATGGATTTGTTTTTGCGAAATTTTTGTTTCGATCTAAATACGCATACATTTCTTATAAACAATTCAAGCAACACACGTCATTTTGATTTGAAACGGTACCATTTCACAGTCATTTCATGCGATATTCGACTCTAGAGACTAATACTTTGAGTTCAATATCACAAAAGATTACGGAATCACATAAAACCTTGTGATAAACAGTCCACCGATTGCCCCTTGATTGGTTCATTTAGTAAAACCATATATAGGGACACAGATCAACTTTGTCTAATAACTTCTTACCTGGATCAACATACTACGGGAATAGATCAATATATATGAGATCAACAAAATCTTTTGAACTTGATTAAACAAAAATGTAACTTTAATGCATCATTTACTACGTTTCGTGACTTAGCAAGGGTGCCCGGGTTCATGGGGTGAGATTTGTCTAAGTCATTTTATAAGAGAAATTTTGAACATTGATTGAATAAAATTTTATTTTAATGTATCTTTTACCATCTCTCCCGACGTAAGTTTCTTGTAATGATTAAGTTGAAACAAAGCGTAATATCCATAATATGTGCTTATTAAAATTGCGGTGATTAGATTGGTGAGAATTTAATTTTTCAAATTTTTAATTGAAATTGCTGAAAAATTTATTCCAATTTGTTTTTTACTAAACATGGCTAAAGTCATTTCAAGCACCGATTCCAACCAACGATGTTTTAGTATATGTTCGTCAATCAACAGGAGCCATAATGTCTGTACATCAGAGCCCTCGAGAATTATTACAATTATGTGTACCGCCGCCCCGGGAGCCAATATATTAGATAACCAATACACCTACCATTAGTCACCGCCAACGTTTTAGCGAGATAGTTGTTTATTTTTTGTATTTTTTTACATCGTCTCCACACAGGAGGCCCTAGGGAAAGTCGTAACCCTCAAGGCCTATGTCATCTTTGTGAATGCTGTGTTGGGGGTATTTTGAAAGAAAGGAAGGTCAGTGAGTTCTGGGAAGGAAATAGGTATGGATGGGTGGTTAGTATTCTGGGGGTCAGTGTGTTCGAGTGATAAACATAAGATTCCAACTCTCCTACTGCGTTGCAAGGCGATGCGTTGAAATAGGATTAATCGATCCGGCCCACCACGCATTTGGTAGGCAAGCGCATCCGCCGCAAAGAACCGAACAAACCTCACCCCATAAACCCGGGCACTCCTGCTAAGTCACCAAACATATCAAACTACTTGAGGTGGCTCTCGACTAGCAATCCGTAGGTCGCGGGTCCAAATAAATTTTATTAAAATTAATTTGCACTATTTTACAATTAGTGTTTGGTTATATCTGAATAGCCAGGTACTCTCCCACCTTCCTCCTCGTCATCTCCTTTGAGGTCTCCTTTGAGGATGCCATAGTCTCACTGGCTCCAGACGGAAGTTTTTGTAAGTCTCCATATTCAAATTCGGCGGTATGATTTTTTTATGTGACACCTCTCACTAGAGCGCCCCTGTCTTTACACGTTAAATACATAGAAACTATGTCGCCAACCGGTTGGGCAGCGTTATGAGGCGGGTTAAGGTAGGGGCTGTAGGAATGAATTTATTAATGCGGGTCTTAAAGAGGCCCGGATTATATTGATAGCTCGTTCCACATGCGAGCCGACTTACGATAAAACGAGTCGGAGAAACGACCCGTTCATATATGTATAGATAACATCAACTTAACTGTGAACGTGTATTCCGCTCGGTCCGTCGAGTATCAAGCACGTGCACGGTGCACCGGGGATCAATGCTGCTAGCTCTTTTTAACAGGCTCTAATAAAATATCTGTAGAATAGACACAGCATACGCACATTTTGTCATACATGATTTTACCGTACATATGCCTCAGGGATCTCATTTCTACAGTATTCAGTCTACTTTCAGCCTTCTTCTGCCAGTTCCATGCCTCACTTCCGTATATTAGGGTAGGTACCAGCACTCCATTGTGGACTGCTAGCTTCGCTTCTTTGGACAGTTTTTTGTTAGCTCCAACCTCGTCCAATCATCCATTAATTACCCATTATAACCAAGAACTCGGCCACCCCTACTAAGTCACGAAGCGTTATCAGGAGAGATAGTTATAGATGCAAGTTCAAAATTTCCCATATAACATTATGCCTTTTGCTGCCATTTTGGATTTTGATGGTCAAAAGGTATCCCTCAACCAGTCTCTTTCGATCCGGCCCGCCACGCAGTAGATATTTTTTATGGATTTGATTTTTGCGAAAGTTTCTTTTCAATCTAAATACGCATACATTTCTTATAAACAATTCAAGCAACATATATTAGGGTAGGTACCAGCACTCCATTGTGGACTGATAGCTTCGCTTCTTTGGACAGTTTTTAGTTAGCTCCAACCGCGTCCAATCATCCATTAATTACCCATTATAACCAAGAACCCGGCCTCCCCTACTAAGTCACGAAGCGTAATCAGGAGAGATGGTAAAAGATACAAGTTCAAAATTTTCTACATAACATTATTCCTTTTGCCGCCATTTTGGATTTTTATGGTCGAAAGGTATCCCTCAACCAGTTTCTTTCGATCCGGCCCGCCACGCAGTAGATGGGCAAACGCATCCGCCGCCAGGACTTAGACAAACCTCACCCTATGAACCCGTGTACCCCTGCTAAGTTATGATTTTTTTATGGATTTGTTTTTGCGAAATTTTCGTTTCAATCTAAATACGCATACATTTCTTATAAACAATTCAAGAAACACACGTCATTTTGATTTGAAACGGTACCATCTCACAGTCATTTCATGCGATATTCGACTCTAGAGACTAATACTTTGAGTTCAATATCACAAAAGATTACGGAATCACATAAAACCTTGTGATGAACAGTCCACCGATTGCCCCTTGATTGGTTCATTTAGTAAAACCATATATAGGGACACAGATCAACTTTGTCTAATAACTTCTTACCTGGATCAACATACTACGGGAATAGATCAATATATATGAGATCAACATACATAAGTATGCCAATTTGGGTAGATCAACATACTACGGGAATAGATCAATATATATGAGATCAACATAAGTATGCCAATTTGGGTAGATCAACATAAATTATGCATCCGATTTCCATACAAATTTTGAAAATTTTACTAACAGTATATCAAATGGTTTTTCTGGCAAACTGGCAACATTGATAATTATTGTACCACTGTTGTCAATTCATTCAGATGTATTCCATAATAGCCAAGTTATATGGTGTTTAAGGTGGATCAACTTAGTCTAACAACTTCTTACTGGATCAACATAATACGGGAAGAGGACAATATATATTCGCGTCTCATCTAGTATATCAATATTTCGTTATATTCGTGTCTCATTTAGTATATCAATATTTCGTATATTCTGCGTTTCATCTAGTATATCAATATTTCTTTATATTCGTGTCTAATCTAGTATATCAATATTTCGTTATATTCGTGTCTCATCTAGTATATCAATATTTCGTTATATACGTTTTTCATCTAGTATATCAATATTTCGTTATATACGTGTTTCATCTAGTATATCAATATTTCGTTATATTCGTGTTTCATCTAGTATATCAATATTTTGCTATATTCTTGTCTCATCTAGTTTATCAATATTTCGTTATAATCGTGTTTCATCTAGTACATCAATATTTCGTTTTATTAGTGTCTCATCTAGTATATCAATATTTCGTTATATACGTTTTTCATCTAGTATATCAATATTTCTTCATAGTCGTTTTCATCTAGTATATCAATATTACGTTATATTCGTTTTTCAGCTAGTATATCAATATTTCTTTATATTCGTGTCTCATCTAGTATATCAATATTTCGTTATATTCGGGATTCATCTAGTATAATAATATTTCTTTATATTCCTGTTTAATCTAGTACATCAATATTTCGTTATATTCGCGTTTCATCTAGTATATCAATATATCGTTATATTCGCGTTTCATCAAGTATATCAATATTTCGTTATATTTGTGTCTTATCTCGTATATCAATATATCGTTCTATTCGCGTTTCATCTAGTATATCAATATTTCGTCATATTCGTGTTTCATCTTGTATATCAATATTTCGTTATATTCGTGTCTCATCTAGTATATCAATATTTTATAGAGACTACTAGGTAGTTCCCAGCGTTGCCCAGGCATTCGTTTTTTTAACTTAAATTTAGAAAGTGACCTTACTCTTGTTTTGAAGGTCATGTGTGCAAATTTTCACCAGTCTTGATATAAAACTGTAGATCTCCCGCAATGCTTTGCTATTGCTAATGTCTTTCTCAGGCATCTCTAACTTCTTCCACCATTCACTACTGTGTACCATAATGTTACTGTTAAAAAACTACATTAAATCTAATTTAATTCGATTCGAGTCCCTGACTTCTTATAACATTTAAACATCTCTAAACACTTCAGGCACTAATAACAACATTAAGATCTTCCTGAATGTTCCAGAATGTTCCGGGATGTTCTGGAATGTTGTGGAACGCTCTCGAATATTCTTGAAGGTTTAAAACTTAACTGTTTAAAAGCACGCCCTTCAGGTAAATACGGGAACCTTCTTCATGGATGGGGGATAGAGGGCTACCACACCATATAACTCCCTTGATCGTAGCGTGACTCGTTTCTGAATTTTAGCAGCACGTATATTGTACATTACTTTATTTATATTGATAAAAATAAAGCACGCTTTCCTACTGGTGTATGTATCCATTCAATGGAGGTTTCGCTAATTATTCGGGTACCATAGACAATTATTGTAGTATCCGCAACAACAATGAGTAGTCAATTTTATAAACATTATGAACGGACTAAAAAATGTAAAAAAAATGTTATTTTAATGACCTTGAATTATAGCAAACTGACCAGTTCCTCGCCTACAAAGATAGTATAGCAAATGAATATACTAATGACATCGATATGTTGCACCCATCAGGCCTCTGGCACATTGACCGTTATATTTCTTATACAGGGTTTTCCAATAAGAGGTGTTATTTTGATATTCAATCGTAAAACATCAATGGTTTTGTTGCTTGTGTGGCACGTAGCGCCGTCGTGTTGAAAGTAAACGTTGTCCAGATCAGTACCATCCAATTCCGTCCATAAAAACTCATTAATCATCTCTCGATAGCGCAATCCATTCACCGTAACTGTTGATCCAGCCTCATTTTCTAAAAATTAAAGTTCAATGACTCCGCCGGACGATAAACCGCACCAAATAGTCACACTTTGAGGATAGAGAGGCTTTTCAACAATAACTCTTGGGTTTTCCGAGCCCCAGATGCGACAATTTTGCTTGTTGACGAAGCCACCGAGGTGGAAATGGGCCTCATCACTCAAGATGATTTGCATTTGATTCACTCAAGTGAATTTTAATAATTTCAACGCGTTGTTGAAGCGTGTATCGTTCCATTTTTATTAATGGTGTAGTTTCTACTTGTCAAATGTCAAAAAATGACAGCTTCAAAATTAACATCTACCGAAATAGCGGGCTATTCAAAATAATACCTATTATTGGAAAACCCTTTATCTGCTTTCAGAAAGTCGGCAAATTTGTGTGTGTTTCTAAATAAATGGATTATTTCTGAACGTATCCGAAAATTATAAACTGTTTTTGAAAGGTTATGAAATACGCTTTCAAATTTATTTATAAACATTTGTTTATCATTAAAAAATAATAATATTTGATAAGTCAAAATATTTCACGGACAAATGTAGATATAATATGTCTCAACGCCATCTAGTGGGAAATTTAGCACTAACAAAGCCTTTCCTACAAAAATAAAGTTGGTTGTTTACAGGTAAAACAAAAAACATGATAAGCAGTATTTTTTGATTGAAGTACTTGTACGTATTGAATTATTTGGCGAGTTGGGAATAAGCCGACGTAGCTCAGTGGAAAAGAGCAGCTGACTGGACACAAGAAGGTGCGGGCTCAATTTATATTTAAATTGAATAATTATTGCTTATAATAATTTGTTATCCTTTGTGCTAAAAATTACTGTCAGTTCACATTTTTTTTATCTTTTCATATTTCATACTTAATTGTCAATGGTATTATAGACAGCCCTGATATATTAAGCCTAATTACCTTCCATATACCCACTAGAACCACTCGATCCAAAATTCTTTTTAATTTCAATAACAATATCAGGACTGAGTCATTTAGAAACTCGCTTATACCTAGATTGCATGCAGTTGGCAATGCTTTCTCAGAAGTAGTAGATGTGTTCAACTGCACGGAATATAGTTATAAGAAGGCTATAATAACATACCTATGTCGTAATTATCAATGTTATTAGGCATAATACCATTCTATTCATAAGTTATCACAGAACCTAAACTATGCACTTACATCAGATATCAGACAGAAGAGTGTTATCTAATAATTTTATATACTTAATTTAATATACTTAATAATAATTTTATATACTTAATTAAACTATAATTTTTCCCAAAATTGTTATGAGATGTCTTACTGACAGCCCTGATTCAATAGAGCTAACTCTAAGTTCTCAGCAAATTCAACCAAATTCAATATTGAAGGTAACAATAACCTCAATACTAAATTACTGTACGGATTGAAAATAAAAATGCTATTGTACCTATGTATACCAGATGTTATTCTTGTTTAATTTTCAACATAATTTCTCAGTAATTATTCTGTTTAACATAATATTGTTTCGCTCCTGTGAACCACTGTAAACATAAATCATGTATATTGTAAAAGCCTTTTACGGCGTCTAAATAAATAAATAAATAAATAAAATATATAATTAAAAAAATCACAAAGTTTCATAAATGTATTTTAAATATGGTTGGGAACCTTTGGTTTAATAGAGGTGTATATTTTAATTATCCTGTGATAAACTTTAACAGCGCCCTTGAGGCGATTTTGCACAAAAACGGCAATATATAATCTTCCAAATATTTTTTTTATTTGTTTCGTCTTTATGTCCGGGTTAAATCTTCCCCATAGGAAAAACTAAATCCTTCCACACACTTTTCCACAAATGATCATCTAGTCAATCAACATTATGCAAGTGCATTAAATAAGGAAAATAATACAAGAACAACACGTCAACTCACCAGAGATCAAATGGGAAAATAATTCACCGATTCCAGATATTTTCATATCAGAGGGTTCGGCTCGGTAGAACTTCTAACAGGGCCTATAAATCCTACTGATCCCTCAACATAAATATTTAAAAAATCTTTCGTTATCCTACATGTTTTCAAAATGACCGACTTTTGCATCTTTATATATAAATTTTTTGATAGATCTAATACGCCTAAATTTTGAATGAATTTAGAATATAGGTATAATGCCAGTAGCCGAAATAACAAATGGTAATATTTTTATCGTCTGAGAATGCCAAATTCTTTCAATCTTATTGAAGAAATCTTGAGTTCCCTTTTGATCTCTGGTGAGTTGACGTGTTGTTCTTGTATTGTTTTGTATTTATTAAGCTTATAGAATGCACTTGCATAATGTGGATTGACTAGATGATTATCTGTGGAAAAGTGTGTGGAAGGGTTTAGTTTTTCCTGTTGGGAAGATTTAACTCAGACAGTGTTCAGCTCGGTAGAACTTCTAACAGGGCCTATAAATCCTACTGATCCCTCAACATAAATATTTAAATAATCTTTCGTAATCCTACATGTATTTAAAATGACTGATTTTTGCAATTTTATTTATAAATTTATTTTTTGAATTCGCCTAAATTTTGAATGAGAGAGCTAGGTATAATGCCAGTAGACGAAATAACAAAATGGTAATATTTTTATAGTCTGAGAATGCCAAATTCTTTTTATCTCATTTCCTAAATCTGCGTATTTTCTTATTTTTTCATTAACAGATTTTTTAATATTACAGGAATTTGGAATAGCGACATCAATGATATAAAGTAATTTTTTAATTTTGACATGTAAAACTATATCGGGTCTATTATGACTAATCTTTCGGTCTGTTAATATAGTTTTATCATAATATATTTTAAATAAATCGTTTTCTAAAAATGAATTTGGTTCGTATTCATAATATGGTACTTTATTACGGCAGTCAATCAAGTTATGTTTAATTACCAAACTTTGGTGAATTATTTTTAAAACTTGATTGTGCCTAAATGTATACTCGGACGGTGCTAATATAGAACATCCCGATATAATATGTTCTATAGTTTCCGGAAAAGCCAAACATTTTCTACACAAATCATCAATTTGATTTGTATCTTTGATTATATGCTTTCTATAATTTTTAGTATTAATGACTCTATCCTGAATGGCAAGCATAAATCCTTCTATTTCTGCGTTCAACTCTCCAATACTCAACCATTTGTTTGACGAAAAATTGTCAACATACATTTGGTTGAGATAATTGAAGTGTTTTGCGTGAAAAATTTTATTTGATCAGGAATCTAATAATTCCTGGTTGGGATTTATAAAAATGTTGGCATTCTCATCGTATAAATTTAAAGATGTAATATTTCTATCTGCCTTGCAAATTATTTTGTGCATTTCTGAGCTATGAGCTTTCCTATGGAAAAAAGTTCTTAGCATTTCTACCTGATTATGTTTATATATTATATTATTATTATTATTATTTGAATGTTATTGTCTCCTTTTAGTTCATGATACATTTAAACCCCCGCATAGCCAATTTCTACCGATTTATAACAAGTTTCTCGTTAAATCTTTAAGTTTTTAAAATCCAAATTAATATATGTAATTTTTGAAGATAATATCTATACATTTATGCCGAAACGTTAATTATATGAAATTCCCTCGATACAAAAAAAAATCGCAAAATTAAGCGCGGAAAATTATTTAAAACACGTTTTGTTCTGTTATTTAAAATGTTATAGGCATGAAAAAAATCACAGTGTATCTTTAAATGCAATTATTATCGTTTTTTTTATTTGCGCACTCCCTCTAAAATTCGTATTTACATACCTCCCTTTCTACTTGACCTTTAGAGTTAATGATGATTATTGAAGAAGATAATACTTATTAATTTTTTTTATTTTATTTGGTACAATATTTTTTACATTTCCAAGTTTTCCAGTAATGTTGGCCTCACTGAGTGGCTTGCCCGTGCTGAGGCCTTCATTTTATAATATGAAAATATAATCTACTTAATACATTTAAAGAGAAAATAATACATTTAAAATATAATCTTGTGTGTTTGTGAGTGATGTGTGTTTATATTGGTTTTGTGTGTTACGTGAAGGTTTTATTTTTATTTTATGCTATGACATTTTGGTAATATTGTCTTTTTTGTTCTTTAATCCATTTTGTAATTTTGTGTCTGTATTTATTTTTATTTTCCTCTATTTTAATTTCTAGTTTTACACTGTTGAATGCTTTTATAGCATGGTATTGGTAGTGTCTTTGTCCAAAGCTTGAATTTACTGTCGGAGTTTTTATATTTTCGGAGAAGTTGAACAATTCATCAAATTTCAACGTTCATTTTCCAGTTCAGCGAAAGATTTTTTCAAGTTCTGTTTTTATTTCAGTTCTGTCATGCCAATTACCTATAATGATACATTAACAGAACTTGCATAGGACTTTCACAGACCCTGAAAATGAACGTTGAAATTTGATGAATTGTTCAAATTCTCCGAAACAACCCGTCCTTAGTGTTATTTTGTGAATGTTGACATTTTTTTTTGTCAAAAATGTAGTTTAGTAGTGTTTTACGTATAATTGGCGTATATCTAAACGAAACATGAGACAGAACAAGACAGAGAAAAATTACAAAGGTCTCAAATGGGAATTGAACCCAGGAACCCGCCTCTAACATCTCAGAGGTGATTATTATACCTACGTCATATTTTCTGATCTCCTATTTCAAATTTAGCATAACCTATGTATGTTCTCTAATTAATTAATTAATTTTGGCCACATTTTTGGCAGCTATCTTTTTGGTCGGTAACTAGGCTAAATAAGAATATCAGATTTTTTATTTATATGGGATATTTATTAAGTTATTCCAGTCAAAATTTGTTTATATGGGATATTTATTAAGCTATTCCAGTCAAAATTTGTTTATATGGGATATTTATTAAGTTATTCCAGTCAAAATTTATTTATATGGGATATTTATTAAGTCATTCCAGTCAAAATCTATTTATATGGGATATTTATTAAGTCATTCCAGTCAAAATTTATTTATATGGGATATTTATTAAGTCATTCCAGTCAAAATTTATTTATATGGGATATTTATTAAGTTATTCCAGTCAAAATTTATTTATATGGGATATTTATTAAGTCATTCCAGTCAAAATTTATTTATATGGGATATTTATTAAGTCATTCCAGTCAAAATTTATTTATGTGCGATATTTATTAAGTAATTCCAGTCAAAATGTATTTATATGGGATATTTATTAAGTCATTCCAGTCAAAATTTATTTATGTGCGATATTTATTAAGTAATTCCAGTCAAAATGTATTTATATGGGATATTTATTAAGTTATTCCAGTCAAAATGTATTTATATGGGATATTTATTAAGTTATTCCTGTCAAAATTTATTTATATGGGATATTTATTAAGTTATTCCAGTCAAAATTAAATGATAATTATTTCAAATAATCAATTCCTAAAACACACAGTTTTGAAAAATAAAATAAACCTAAATATATATTTTTTATTTTACTTGAAAATTGACCTGGCTCCCCAGGGACTGGTGTCAACCACTGAAGTCAACAACTGAGTCAAATGCCGATCGGGTAGTGCCGTAATTTGTTTCGTATATTAAATTCTGTAATGTCATCCGATTTCACATATGTTCGAATACATTGTCAGCTACAACAAGTCTACCTTGCTCGATCTGATGTCTGGAAGTGGGTTTAGTTTGTTCTTATTAGTGTCGGGAGAGTTTAGAGTATAGGCGTGTTGTTTAAATGGTAGAATAAGTCGGGGACGCCTGAGGAAGACATGGCACGATCAAGTGAAACAAAAACTTATAAAAAGTAAACTTTTCAATTATTTAAAATAATATTATTTCCACCTAAATAGATTGAGAGAGACGAGAAGAGATCAAAGGGTCTCCACAAACCGGCCTCCCCCGATCTGGCACGCCACGCGGATGGTGGGCCGGCGCATCCTGAACACACCTCACCAGATGAACCCGGGCACCCCTTCTAAGTCACCAAACGTAGCCAACCACTTGGGGTGACCTATGGCAGAGGTGTTGGTTATCCAATTCACGAGGCGGCGTACACTAGAATTCCCAAGCTCAAAACTATACTGAAAACATTGATAACCCCGAGCAACGCTGCATACGGCCGGCATAGTCCAGTGGTAACGCATTGGACTGCCATTCCGAAGGTCGCGGGTTCGAACCCGGCGTGCGCAAATAAATTTTATTTGATTAATTTGTGTTATTTCACAATTAATTAATTAAAATAATATATAGTATATTTGCGGCACGTTCCAGAGTGGAAGATACTACCAGTATCGCCCTGGTGTAAGACCACCATTCAGAATTGAAACGTTGCTCCAAATGGCTTTAGCCATGTTTAGTGACTAGATCTGAATAGCCAGGTACTTCCCCACCTTCCTCTTTCCCTTCTCCACTTACCTTCAGCCTCACAACATCCCCCAATTGGGGATGCCATAGTCTCACTGGCTCCAGATGGGAGCAGTTGGGACTCTTGTGAGGTACTCACTATAAAAAAAAAAAAAAAAAAACGCCGGGAACCGTCAGCTGACAGCTAGTATATACTGAAAACATTGATAACCCCGAGCAACGCCGGGAACCGTCAGCTGACAGCTAGTATATACTGAAAACATTGATAACCCCGAGCAACGCCGGGAACCGTCAGCTGACAGCTAGTATATACTGAAAACATTGATAACCCCGAGCAACGCCGGGAACCGTCAGCTGACAGCTAGTATATACTGAAAACATTGATAACCCCGAGCAACGCCGGGAACCGTCAGCTGACAGCTAGTATATACTGAAAACATTGATAACCCCGAGCAACGCCGGGAACCGTCAGCTGACAGCTAGTATATACTGAAAACATTGATAACCCCGAGCAACGCCGGGAACCGTCAGCTGACAGCTAGTATATACTGAAAACATTGATAACCCCGAGCAACGCCGGGAACCGTCAGCTGACAGCTAGTATATACTGAAAACATTGATAACCCCGAGCAACGCCGGGAACCGTCAGCTGACAGCTAGTATATACTGAAAACATTGATAACCCCGAGCAACGCCGGGAACCGTCAGCTGACAGCTAGTATATACTGAAAACATTGATAACCCCGAGCAACGCCGGGAACCGTCAGCTGACAGCTAGTATATACTGAAAACATTGATAACCCCGAGCAACGCCGGGAACCGTCAGCTGACAGCTAGTATATACTGAAAACATTGATAACCCCGAGCAACGCCGGGAACCGTCAGCTGACAGCTAGTATATACTGAAAACATTGATAACCCCGAGCAACGCCGGGAACCGTCAGCTGACAGCTAGTATATACTGAAAACATTGATAACCCCGAGCAACGCCGGGAACCGTCAGCTGACAGCTAGTATATACTGAAAACATTGATAACCCCGAGCAACGCCGGGAACCGTCAGCTGACAGCTAGTATATACTGAAAACATTGATAACCCCGAGCAACGCCGGGAACCGTCAGCTGACAGCTAGTATATACTGAAAACATTGATAACCCCGAGCAACGCCGGGAACCGTCAGCTGACAGCTAGTATATACTGAAAACATTGATAACCCCGAGCAACGCCGGGAACCGTCAGCTGACAGCTAGTATATACTGAAAACATTGATAACCCCGAGCAACGCCGGGAACCGTCAGCTGACAGCTAGTATATACTGAAAACATTGATAACCCCGAGCAACGCCGGGAACCGTCAGCTGACAGCTAGTATATACTGAAAACATTGATAACCCCGAGCAACGCCGGGAACCGTCAGCTGACAGCTAGTATATACTGAAAACATTGATAACCCCGAGCAACGCCGGGAACCGTCAGCTGACAGCTAGTATATACTGAAAACATTGATAACCCCGAGCAACGCCGGGAACCGTCAGCTGACAGCTAGTATATACTCCAAAACATTGATAACCCCGAGCAACGCCGGGAACCGTCAGCTGACAGCTAGTATATACTCCAAAACATTGATAACCCCGAGCAACGCCGGGAACCGTCAGCTGACAGCTAGTATATACTCCAAAACATTGATAACCCCGAGCAACGCCGGGAACCGTCAGCTGACAGCTAGTATATACTCCAAAACATTGATAACCCCGAGCAACGCCGGGAACCGTCAGCTGACAGCTAGTATATACTGAAAACATTGATAACCCCGAGCAACGCCGGGAACCGTCAGCTGACAGCTAGTATATACTGAAAACATTGATAACCCCGAGCAACGCCGGGAACCGTCAGCTGACAGCTAGTATATACTGAAAACATTGATAACCCCGAGCAACGCCGGGAACCGTCAGCTGACAGCTAGTATATACTGAAAACATTGATAACCCCGAGCAACGCCGGGAACCGTCAGCTGACAGCTAGTATATACTCCAAAACACTGATAACCCCGAGCAACGCCGGGAACCGTCAGCTGACAGCTAGTATATACTGAAAACATTGATAACCCCGAGCAACGCCGGGAACCGTCAGCTGACAGCTAGTATATACTGAAAACATTGATAACCCCGAGCAACGCCGGGAACCGTCAGCTGACAGCTAGTATATACTGAAAACATTGATAACCCCGAGCAACGCCGGGAACCGTCAGCTGACAGCTAGTATATACTGAAAACATTGATAACCCCGAGCAACGCCGGGAACCGTCAGCTGACAGCTAGTATATACTGAAAACATTGATAACCCCGAGCAACGCCGGGAACCGTCAGCTGACAGCTAGTATATACTGAAAACATTGATAACCCCGAGCAACGCCGGGAACCGTCAGCTGACAGCTAGTATATACTGAAAACATTGATAACCCCGAGCAACGCCGGGAACCGTCAGCTGACAGCTAGTATATACTGAAAACATTGATAACCCCGAGCAACGCCGGGAACCGTCAGCTGACAGCTAGTATATACTGAAAACATTGATAACCCCGAGCAACGCCGGGAACCGTCAGCTGACAGCTAGTATATACTGAAAACATTGATAACCCCGAGCAACGCCGGGAACCGTCAGCTGACAGCTAGTATATACTGAAAACATTGATAACCCCGAGCAACGCCGGGAACCGTCAGCTGACAGCTAGTATATACTGAAAACATTGATAACCCCGAGCAACGCCGGGAACCGTCAGCTGACAGCTAGTATATACTGAAAACATTGATAACCCCGAGCAACGCCGGGAACCGTCAGCTGACAGCTAGTATATACTCCAAAACATTGATAACCCCGAGCAACGCCGGGAACCGTCAGCTGACAGCTAGTATATACTGAAAACATTGATAACCCCGAGCAACGCCGGGAACCGTCAGCTGACAGCTAGTATATACTGAAAACATTGATAACCCCGAGCAACGCCGGGAACCGTCAGCTGACAGCTAGTATATACTGAAAACATTGATAACCCCGAGCAACGCCGGGAACCGTCAGCTGACAGCTAGTATATACTCCAAAACATTGATAACCCCGAGCAACGCCGGGAACCGTCAGCTGACAGCTAGTATATACTGAAAACATTGATAACCCCGAGCAACGCCGGGAACCGTCAGCTGACAGCTAGTATATACTGAAAACATTGATAACCCCGAGCAACGCCGGGAACCGTCAGCTGACAGCTAGTATATACTGAAAACATTGATAACCCCGAGCAACGCCGGGAACCGTCAGCTGACAGCTAGTATATACTGAAAACATTGATAACCCCGAGCAACGCCGGGAACCGTCAGCTGACAGCTAGTATATACTGAAAACATTGATAACCCCGAGCAACGCCGGGAACCGTCAGCTGACAGCTAGTATATACTGAAAACATTGATAACCCCGAGCAACGCCGGGAACCGTCAGCTGACAGCTAGTATATACTGAAAACATTGATAACCCCGAGCAACGCCGGGAACCGTCAGCTGACAGCTAGTATATACTGAAAACATTGATAACCCCGAGCAACGCCGGGAACCGTCAGCTGACAGCTAGTATATACTGAAAACATTGATAACCCCGAGCAACGCCGGGAACCGTCAGCTGACAGCTAGTATATACTGAAAACATTGATAACCCCGAGCAACGCCGGGAACCGTCAGCTGACAGCTAGTATATACTGAAAACATTGATAACCCCGAGCAACGCCGGGAACCGTCAGCTGACAGCTAGTATATACTGAAAACATTGATAACCCCGAGCAACGCCGGGAACCGTCAGCTGACAGCTAGTATATACTGAAAACATTGATAACCCCGAGCAACGCCGGGAACCGTCAGCTGACAGCTAGTATATACTCCAAAACATTGATAACCCCGAGCAACGCCGGGAACCGTCAGCTGACAGCTAGTATATACTGAAAACATTGATAACCCCGAGCAACGCCGGGAACCGTCAGCTGACAGCTAGTATATACTGAAAACATTGATAACCCCGAGCAACGCCGGGAACCGTCAGCTGACAGCTAGTATATACTGAAAACATTGATAACCCCGAGCAACGCCGGGAACCGTCAGCTGACAGCTAGTATATACTGAAAACATTGATAACCCCGAGCAACGCCGGGAACCGTCAGCTGACAGCTAGTATATACTGAAAACATTGATAACCCCGAGCAACGCCGGGAACCGTCAGCTGACAGCTAGTATATACTCCAAAACATTGATAACCCCGAGCAACGCCGGGAACCGTCAGCTGACAGCTAGTATATACTGAAAACATTGATAACCCCGAGCAACGCCGGGAACCGTCAGCTGACAGCTAGTATATACTGAAAACATTGATAACCCCGAGCAACGCCGGGAACCGTCAGCGGACAGCTAGTATATACTGAAAACATTGATAACCCCGAGCAACGCCGGGAACCGTCAGCTGACAGCTAGTATATACTGAAAACATTGATAACCCCGAGCAACGCCGGGAACCGTCAGCTGACAGCTAGTATATACTGAAAACATTGATAACCCCGAGCAACGCCGGGAACCGTCAGCTGACAGCTAGTATATACTGAAAACATTGATAACCCCGAGCAACGCCGGGAACCGTCAGCTGACAGCTAGTATATACTGAAAACATTGATAACCCCGAGCAACGCCGGGAACCGTCAGCTGACAGCTAGTATATACTCCAAAACATTGATAACCCCGAGCAACGCCGGGAACCGTCAGCTGACAGCTAGTATATACTGAAAACATTGATAACCCCGAGCAACGCCGGGAACCGTCAGCTGACAGCTAGTATATACTGAAAACATTGATAACCCCGAGCAACGCCGGGAACCGTCAGCTGACAGCTAGTATATACTCCAAAACATTGATAACCCCGAGCAACGCCGGGAACCGTCAGCTGACAGCTAGTATATACTGAAAACATTGATAACCCCGAGCAACGCCGGGAACCGTCAGCTGACAGCTAGTATATACTGAAAACATTGATAACCCCGAGCAACGCCGGGAACCGTCAGCGGACAGCTAGTATATTAATAATTCTTTAGAGAAATACTTACACGCGGCAAAAAAATCAAAACGCATTAAATAGCTTACAAGGAAAAAAACAAGCAAATATCAGGTTTCAGGAATTCTGCGATAAAATTACGCATAAAAAATACTATGAAGTATTATTTATTCCAAAGTTTTGAAAGAATGCACGACTGATGTGATCGCTTATACAGGGTGTGTTATAGGACTTTCTTGACTCACTTTACAGGTGTGTTAAGGGAGGTACTTGACTCACTTTAAACAGTGATTCCTGACATTATATACACAGAATGAAATCGCTTATACAGAGTGTATAAAGTGACGTACTTAACCCTCTTTAAAGGTGTGTTAAGGGACGTACTTGACCCTCTTTACAGGTGTGTTAAGGGACGTATGTACTTGACTCACTTTACAGGTGTGTTAAGGGACGTATGTACTTGACTCACTTTACAGGTGTGTTAAGGGACGTATGTACTTGACTCACTTTACAGGTGTGTTAAGGGACGTACTTGACTCACTTTACAGGTGTGTTAAGGGACGTACTTGACTCACTTTACAGGCGCATTAAGGGACGTACCTGGATCACTTTAAACAGTGATTCCTGACATTATCTACACAGAATGAAATCGCTTATACAGAGTGTATAAAGTGACGTACTTAACCCTCTTTAAAGGTGTGTTAAGGGACGTACTTGACCCTCTTTACAGGTGTGTTAAGGGACGTACTTGACTCACTTTACAGGTGTGTTAAGGGACGTACTTGACTCACTTTACAGGTGTGTTAAGGGACGTACTTGACTCACTTTACAGGCGCATTAAGGGACGTACCTGGCTTACTTTAAACAGTGATTCCTGACATTATCTACATAGAATGAAATCGCTTATACAGGATGTGTTAAGGGACGTTCTTGACTGAAATCATAGTTTTGAAAACACAATTTGGCATCAGTTTACATATATATACATTACATTCGCTTTTTGGTACGCGTTTCTTTTTATGATCTTTGTCGCTTTGGGTAAAGTGTTTAGGAAGTCAAAACTTATTGTTGTGAACAAATTATTTATTGCCAGTTTTTTAATACAAATTGTGCACAGTTTTATTCACAGTTTGACGGCCTCCGCGGACGAGGTGTAAAGCTCTCGACTAGCAAGCCGGAGGTCGCGGGTTCTAATCCCTTTATATTTTTTTATTGAGTAATTTATTTTTTTAATTTGTATTCTACTCAAGCGAAACGATAGGAAAACCTTCAATTTATCTAAAGCATATTTTTCTGTACCTATTCATAATGTACACCAATTCGTTATAAAGATTAATCAAAATAGTGATTTAGCACTAAGCTTCGCCTTAAAGCGGAATTTTGATAACTCCTTGATGAAGTTTTGCACACTTGACATTAAAAATAAGAGGAATATTACTCTACGTTTAACTCAATTAAAAGTAGAGACAAAAATAAATATTGACATCAAAACAAGGTCATTAAAATGTCAGTAAAAAAAGTTGGTCCACGAAAAACAGGTTTCAATGCCTTTATAAATGGATATTAATTATTAATATAGAATTCACAGAACGTAGAACATTATGAAGAAAATATATTCTGGTAAATCAGCGCCGTAACTCCTACATACTCTCAGTATCGCCCTGGTTGGTCGAGTTTTATACACCTCTCCCAATATTACTAAATGAGGGCGATGCCATACGTAGTAATGTAAAATCATGTGTTTTTGGTTTTAAAATTTGGTCGCCTATAAATGTTTCAGATGCTTTAATTAAATACTGCGAGTAGAATACATCTTGGCCTTTGAAATAATCGAGTATTTTTTAGATACGCCTTTTTATAAGCCCAGAAAAAAATAATGTATAAAGCCTATGAAAACTGCTTTAAAGTTCAAAATCTCCTACTTACGAACCCATTTTCGGTTACAATTTTATTATATAATGTGGCAAATTAAGTTATTTATAAAATGATCGAAAAAAAAATTAAATATTTATGCCTGAACATCCACAAAATAAAATAAAAGGCACTTTTTGTCCATGTTTTTTTTTCATGCATAAATCAAAACAGGCTGATGGTGTTAAGCGGGAATTTAAACCTTATCGCCATCTACGTAAGGGTTTTTTTTGATAGCGGCTCAATTTAAAATATTACACGACGTAGTGCATCGCCTTAACTACAAATCCCAAATCGGGTAAACAAATGTTCAGACCTAGATCCTAGCAACTAGGATCATTGCATTTAGTTCGGGAACACCGAGAAAAATTACTAATATATCAAGAATATCTTCAAATTATTCGTAATACGGTTAAAAACGGGATTGCAGGCCCTTAACGAATAAATTGATAGGTTTCCTAATAAACTTGTAGTAAAGTACGAACGTTTTTTCACGAAGTCGGAAGACCTGTTCATAAAAATCATATTTTTTCCGCATTCTGTAATTGTATATTATCAAGGCAAATGCAGGTGCATGAACACGTGTTCCGATAATATGTATTAGGAATTTACTACAAGTTTATCAGGAAACGGCCTGCAATTCCGTTTTTAACCGACTTGCCAATAGTAATTTGAAAAGCTTTTTAATAAATGAGCAATAATAATAATCATATATAAAGGATAGCAGCCGATAAAATATGCGTTAAGAAAATGAAGATAATGTAAGTCTCAGTTGAAGTATGAAACGGTTAACCATGACCTAAGTTGATTGGATCTTTTTATGTTTCACATTTTTCGTTTGAGAGTTCAGTTTCTTGTCTTTATCATATTGGTAAGATTGTTTACTTACGTAACTGACACTCGCGCCGTTTCCAAAGAGAATGGACCACCAGTAACATATATAGGGTTTTCCAATAAGAGGTGTTATTTTGAATTGCCCGCTATTTCGGTAGATGTTACTTTTGAAGCTGTCATTTTTTGATATTTGACAAGTAGAAACTACGCCATTAATAAAAATGGAACGATACACGCTTCAACAACGCATTAAAATTATTAAAATTCACTTGAGTGAATCAAATGCAAATCGTCTTGAGTGATGAGGCCCATTTCCACCTCGGTGGCTTCGTCAACAAGCAAAATTGTCGCATCTGGGGCTCGGAAAACCCAAGAGTTATTGTTGAAAAGCCTCTCTATCCTCAACGTGTTACTGTTTGGTGCGGTTTATGGTCCGGCGGAATCATTGTAAAGAATCAATCAATCAATGTAAAGAAACGATAAAAAAAAAAAATAAAAAAAAAATAAAAATTGGACCTTACTTTTTCGAAAATGAGGCTGGAGCAACAGTTACGGTGAATGGATTGCGCTATCGAGAGATGATTAATGATTTTTTATGGCCGGAATTGGATGGTATTGATCTGGACAACATTTACTTTCAACAAGACGGCGCTACGTGCCACAAAAGCAACGAAACCATTGATCTTTTACGATTTAATATCAAAATAACACCTCTTATTGGAAAACCCTGTACTTGTCTCAAACTCCTCGGTAAACACATTCCTACATTGTTATTTGACCCGATGAAAGTACTATTGACCTGATACCATTAAATTTCTTCATATTATACTTCTATGTTCATCCGCTCGTCATGTTCAAACCATCTAAGCGTCCCTTTCTTAATTTTAACTACCAATTACGCTTACATAGCCTTGCCGGATTTCAAAACACGTCAAAATCTATACGTTACACTCATAATGAGGAACTGCAGTTCGTTTTTAATATTTTTTTATCAATAATTTCTTCTAACTTAAATACCTGTGCATTTTTTTAAAGTTATGTTTACTTTTAATAGTTAAAACAATTTTAAAAGTTATTTTTTTTAGGTTTTTAAAAAAAGCAATCTTAGCTTTTTTTGTATAGGAGTCGAAACGTTTTTTATTCAAAAGATTAACATTGAAGCTAGCTAAAATGTTAGCATCTCGTCATAATGTTATTGTATTGAACCAAAGTGCTAAAATAAATCCATGACTGATAAACAATTTACCGGTGTCTAAAAACCTACATTTAAAAATCAAACAAAATTATTATTACATTTTAGTTTTTTTTATAATCTAGTCATCTTCGTTTGGGTTCACTCTGATGTGAATTCAAAGATTCCTCTTGTTTGTACTACGAGTTACCAGAGTTGTATATATATATTTATATAGAAAGAATTATAATAGAGAGTAAATCCAATTAATCCAGTCTCCTTCAACGGAAGCAATCTTCCGAACAGGCCTTCCATTGATATGCTTGGTGTAACTATAAGTGACCAGCTCAGGTACGGGGGCTCCATCGAAGCCAGAGTAAAGCTGGCCTCTCAGAAGCTGGGCGTACTGTACAGGGCCCGCAGATACTTTAATAGTACACAACTGCTGACCCTGTACAAATCGCAAGTGCGCCCTACTGTCGAATTTGGCAGCCATCTCTGGTCCGGAGCCCCTAAATACCTGAAAAAAACCCATGACTCTGTGCAAAAACGGGCGGTCCGTTTGATAGATTCCCCAATCTTAACAAACGGACTGCAATCTTTAGAGCACAGGCGTCAGGTAGGTATGCTATCCTTGTTCTATCGGTATTACAATGGAAGATGCTCTGAGGAACTAGAGTCATTGATCCCTTCGGCACCGGTGCGTAGTCGGAATACACGCCAAACGCGCGCCCAACATTTGTACACAGTTGACATTTGTCACATGAGAACGGGTCGCTTCTACGATTCGTTCTTAAGTTCAACAGCTCGGCTGTGGAACGAACTGCCGGCCTCTGTGTTTCCTCCCTCCTACAACACTGGGACTCTTCAAGACTCATGTTCACTCCTTCCTCTCCACAAAAAGACCCTCCACACAGCATCCCCAAAGATGACATAGGCCATGAGGGAAATTATTTTCTTCAGGGCCTCCTGTGTGAAGTAAATATAAAAAATTAAAAAAAAAAAAAATTAATGGAGGACTAATCGCAGTTGGCGTTAACCTAAAATTGTCCAAAGAAGCGAAGCCAGCAGTCAACAATGGAGTGCTGGTACCTACCCTGATGTGTGGAAGTGAGGCATGGAACTGACAGAGAAAGGATGAAAGAAGACTGAATGTACTGACTGTAAAACCGTGTACGATCGTGATAGAAATGTGGAAATCCGCAAAGAGTGCAAAGCTGATGTAAGCGTAATGAATGAAGATTAATAAAAGGGACGCTTAGATGGTTTGGGCATGTATAGCGAACGAGCGAAGAAAAGAGATTAGTCAGAATAATAGAAGAGTATTTATGAATGAGAATGAGGCAAGAATAATAAATAATCCAATATTTTTTCAATATACATTAAATGATAAAAACTTAAATTGCGTCAGTGAAATTATTGACCTAGGTATATTGTTCGATAGCAAACTAACTTTTGTGTATCATATTAATAACATTATCAATAAGGCTCTTGGATTTGTTTTGAGAGTTTCAAAAGACTTCAATAATTTAGGCACATTTATCATGTTGTACAAAACCCTTGTTAGATGCCAACTAGAGTACTCATTCCGATAACATTGAAAAGATTCAACATAAGTTCCTGAAGTATATAAACTATAAATTGCATATTCCTGTAGAAAACATTGATTATAACTACTTACTAGATAAATTGTCCCTATTAAAACTTTCAGAAAGAAGAATAAACACAGATTTAATAGTACTACATAAAATACTTCATTACAAAATTGACTGTCCTGAGTTACTCCAATTAATCAGCATCCACATACCCAAAAGATCTTGCCGAAATTTACTACCCTTTTATTTTTACAACACCAGGACACTGTCTTATCAAAATTCCCCAATTCCAAGACTTCACAGTCTCGGCAACAAATATTCTGATCTGGGAGATGTATTTCATCTTAAAAATAATCAATATAAATATTGTTTATTTCAATTCTTTTATATATCGAGACACAAATAGACATCTATGTACTACAGCTTATGGAAATTTGCAAGTGGTGCGATCATCTCATTTAAAACCTGTCTAGAAAAACAGCCGAGCAGAAAACCAGTTTTACGTTATTTACAGCGGAGTGTAATTCGTGGAAAAGACTCACCAAGAACTCGCGGTACCCAAAAGGACAAGGACAGGAGAACGTCTGGTCCGAGAGGTCAAATTCACTTTTTATTACTGTCATTGTTACAAATATGATCTAAATCCGAGGTTCACAAACGTTTTTGCCCCGTAGACCACTTGCCAAATATTTTTTTTCCGTAGCCCCCCTGCCTGCCGAATAAAATTAAATTTTCTTAAAACTATTAACGTCCTATGCAGAGATGTGCAAAATGGGTACCCAAAACCATTTGAAATGCAAAATGGAAATGGGTCAAAACTTTTCCATTTGAAAATGCAAAATGCAAAATGGGTTTTAGAAAAGCATTTCAAATGCAAAATGCAAAATACCTATTTTCAAAATGCATTGAAAATGCAAAATGGTTTCTCAGGTCAAAAAATTAAAATAATTATAGAATTTTTAAACAATTTTGTCATTTAATAATGGACATCAATGTAGAACAAACATATTACTTGATGTTAAATCCAAAAACACCACGACTACAGATTATGAAACCACAAAAAATTTGCGCGGGACTAATGTTGCAAACGTAAAAACATAGAAACTGCTATCTAACATTTAATATTACAGCGTCATGGCCCCATATTCAGTATTTGAATCAGTATTTTTTGTAATGGTATCACTCAATTGCCAGGGCTCCTACCAGGGAGCAACTTGACAAATGGAAATTATCTCTCATAGCGAGGTTGAGGACCGACTGATATTTGGGGCTTATGAAAAAAAAGTTGAGTGGAGATAGTAGGAAGAATGTTGCAAAAAGCATTTAAAATGGAAAATGCATTGAGAAAAGCATTTAAAATGCAAAATGCAAAATGGTTTTTAGAAAAGCATTTAAAATGCAAAATGGAAAATACCCATTTTGCATTTTGCATTTCCATTTGAAATGGATTTATTTGAAATAAAGCACATCTCTGGTCCTATGTGATAATCATTTATTTTTTTCGTGAAAAGATTCCCTTCCCTTGCCTGTCCTACAACCGGGTGGCGATATAGTTCCTCTGTCTTTACATTGCATTGTGCAGACAGGGGCACCCTTGTGAGGTATTACACCAAATGAAAATGGAGCAGGATAAGCAACGGGAATTTTTTTCTGTAGCTGACCCTACAGAACTGCCCCTTAAGTTTTTTGTTAGCGCTTATTCCGATCAGTTCTTCTAGTCAAATGATATCCAATTCTTTAACATTCCATTTCCACAGTCAAAATGTCCTCAAACTTAGTTTTGAAGTCTGTATGAAGTACATCTAAAGTCATTATTACCCTGGATGTTTTTCAAAAACAAGTTGGGGAACTAGGAAAATTCGCGGCTTCCAATGTGCAATGTTTTGGTTCAATATATTAATTCTGACGAGAAAAGGAACGTAGACTCTATTTATATACCTCAATTAACAACTTTACGATATATAAACATACAAATATCAAATAAGTAATTTCTCAGTCTATTATTAGTATTACGTTAATTTGTGTTAGGTCTATTGTGTCATTTACGGAACTCCTAAATATTGAGTTAAGGTAAATGGGGGTCCGCTCGTATGTACCCCCATTTGAATCTCGTGGAACCCCCAGCAAGCCGATATCGACCCCTGGGGGTCCATAGAGACCACTTTGGGAACCTCTGATCTAAATGATGCGAGAAATAGAAATCATTAAGCTGCTGCCACACGCAAAGCTCACATCAAAAGTTAATGTACAGCGCATCATCTTTTCTACCGACACACGACGCTATCAAATATTTCTTCCTATGGTAGGAGAGGGGGTCAGTTGAATTCGAGAGCGGCCGAGGAACATAATTTCATCTGTCAAAGTGACAACTTTACTAAGGGAACACGGAACTTAGTTGGTAGCTCCGTAATTAAAATGACCCCCTCTCCTTTTTACGGCGGAGAGGGGGACGCATAACTTTTCAAATATCGCTTCGGGAGCGGATACGTAAAATAAATTCGGTTAGCGAAGTTCAGAACCACACTTATAGCGCGTTATCTTTTTACGTGTGTCGGGTCTGTATGGGATTGTATGGCGAGCGCTATTGTGCTTTATATTATCTGTTGATGTGAGCTTTGCGTGTGGCAGCACCATTATGCTTTAACGGTCAGTGGCTGCTTTGGCATCGCGTCTGGGCTGACTAAGTCCTCCATCACGACGCAAGCAACATTTTACGCTTACTGTGATGATAGTAGGAGATTTTCAAATATTGTCAGGTTATTCTAGTCCTGGAAATGTTTGTCAATCTTTTCAAAATAAATAAATATTCAAATCTAGAAGTTAACCGTAGAAGAATTCAAATGTGACAGCAGTTTGAGAAAAATTTATGAAACTTCTTGAATTTTTGTTAATTATTATCATATAAGACGATTAAAAAGTGAGTTTTATGAGAGATAACGTCTAATAAAATGTGTCTGTTTTCTAATTTTTTTGTTATCAGTAATTTAATTTATTTAGTTTAATTATATTTATTTAGTTTAATCATACAAATACATATTTAGTTTAATTATAGAAATAGATAAATTTAGTTTAATTAAATAAATAAATATATTTGGATTAACTAAAGAAATAGATATATTTATTTTAAATAGAGAAATCGAAATAGACATATTTACTTAAGTTATAGAAATAATTAAAGAAATAGATATATTTAGTTAAATTATAGAAATAGATAAATATAGTTTAATTAAAGAAACAGATATCTTTAGTTAAATTATAGAAATAGATAAATTTAGAATAACTAAAGAAATAGATATATTTAGTTAAATTATAGTAATGGATACTAATAATAATATTGGATGACTTGTATAGCGCCGTTTTTGTGCAAAAACACCTCAAGGGCGCTATTTAGTTTAATTAAAGAAAGAGATAAATTTAGATTAATTAAAGAAATAGATGTATTTAGATAAATTATAGAAATATATATTTAGTTTAATTAAATTTAGTTTAATTAAAGAAATAAATATATTTAGTTTAATTATAGAAGTAGATAAATTTAGTTTAATTAAAGAAATAAATATATTTAGTTTAATTATAGAAATAGATAAATTTAGTTAATTAAAGAAATAAATATATTTACTTTAATTATAGAAATATATAAATTTAGTTTAGTTATAGAAATAAATATATTTAGTTTTATTATAGAAATAGATAAATTTTATTTAAATTATATAAATTTATATTAGTTTATTATAAGACAATAAATAAATATGTATTCCGTACGTCGCTTTCATTCATTTATGATGAATAATCTACATTTACATACTCCAAATACGTTTATATACATTATATATATAAGCAAGGGTTTAACATCTGTCGGTAGTTCATTAAAAATCTTAAATCTTTTAAAATAGAGATTATTTTGGGTTCCATAAGTATAAAATCACCACAGTTTCTCGTGGGGTTGCCATGTATCGCGAAATTTAAAATTAACATTCTTAAACATGTATTTTAGGGGTCACTTTTTTTAGCTTAAGGCGATGCACTAAGTCGTGTAATATTTTAAATTGAGCCGCTATCAATAACAACCCTTGGGTAGATGGCGATAAGGTTTAAATTCCCGCTTAACACCATCCGCCCGAAAAAAACATGGCCAAAAAGTGCCTTTTATTTTATTTTGTGGATGTTCAGGCATAAATATTTAATTTTTTTCGATCATTTTATAAATAACTTAATTTGCTATATTATACAATAAAATCATAACCGAAAATGCGTTCGTAAGTAGGAGATTTTAAACTTTAAAGCAGTTTTTATAGGCCTTATAAATTATTTTTTTCTGGGCTTATAAAAAGATTTATCAAAAAAATACTAGATTATTTCAAAGGCCAAGCTGTATTCTACTCGCAGTATTTAATTAAAGCATCTGAAACATTTCTAGGCGACCAACTGTTTTAACCAAAAACAGATGATTTTTCATTACTACGTATGGCATCGCCTTACAAATAAATTTTAGGGTATTGTACATTATTCGCCGTCTAGAAAAATTAAATTTGGTGCTTGCCACTAATTTTACAGTTGAAAAGAATTATATAAAATTATCAGATCTTATACATAAAATATTTTAAAGTTTGTTTTTATTAATCTTAAATATAAATAACTTGCATCCGCAGGGATCCCTGTAGAAACATTTGAGATTTTAGTAATACGTTCATCAGAAATAATTGCCTTAAATGTCTGTTTAATTGTCAAGTATTTTTGTACCTACAACTATCGTTTCCAAAATGGTGAGTCAGTTAACAAATTATCGCGTATAAAAGTACAAAATTAATATTGAAAATTTGTTGTTTATTGTCATTGAGTTGAATCAAAGTTGTTTTAATGCAAATTAAAAAACGGCGGTCGTAGGTAAAAACATATCCCAAAACTCTTAAGAAATCATTAGTTTCGAAATATGTCAACCTTGTTAAATATCTCAGACTACCTCCGAGAACCAACTGAATTATTAAGTTATAAATTTCAAATAAAACAAAACACATTTATCATCGATTGCATCCTTGAAATCATAATAATTTCCTATCTATTGGTTACTTATGCCGTCAAAATCTACATTTACGAATAGGTAATATTTAATCAATTAATACATAAATAAATCTAATATATTTATTACCTTGACAGAGGACTGAAGAAGCGATGTAATTATAAATCACTTTTAACCTATAATTAGTTATACGTCAACGCGGCTTGAAAACAATTCTCGACTAACTACTAACTAGTAACTACAAATCGTACAACAACCTGCAACTGACGAACAACGAACAACAAACAAACGAAGCCAACGATCAGAGTTGCCAACAAATTCAAAATCCCTGAATTGGGGATAACAATGAAACAATTCCCCAAGTTCCTTGTGAAATGAAACAAAATTACATTGAAATAAGGTTTTATTGAAATTCATTTTGGTTTTCGTGAATGCAAATCTTGGAGGTAGAAATTAACCCACTTCCGAATATCCGATCGAGCTGACACTCGACAGACAGACACACAAACAGGTGGCAATCACGCATACACACAGTTATCTGAAATTAGATGACATTTTTTTAAATATAATTAACTCCTTTCGGCTTTAACCTACGATTCTTATAGTATAATATTAAAAATATATATATGTAACGAATTAAAGACAGTTGAGGCGAAGCTTAAAGCTAAATCACTATTTTGATTAATCTTTATAACGAATTGGTGTACATTATGAATACCAAAAATATGCTTTAGATAAATTGAAGGTTTTCCTATCGTTTCGCTTGAGTAGAATACAAATAAAAAATAATTACTCAAAAAAAATATAATTTTCAATAGAAATGTATGAACGCGTAAAGGAAACAACTTTAAAAAAATACAGTATTATAGCTAAGATTATCTGTGACAGTTTTACTTGATTAACTTTTTTGTTTTCTTATAAAATTATTTAAAAAATAAATAAAAAACCAGTTTTGTGCTTGAAATCGAACGTTTCTAGACTCCGTTTGTCAAGCGATTTTAATGCCTCAGTCAAACAAAAAAATCTTTGAAATTGGCTACTAGCCGGTCCAAGAGATGTCGAATTTAGGTGTCGTTCCACCGGTCAAAAACCGAGTGCTGTAAAACCCTGCGGAGAAAATAAAAATCGCCTTAGAAATTTTTTTTTTTTCTTTATTTAATATTAAATTTACAATTACATGTTATTACATTACATTAAGTTTATTTTCTTTTTATTACAGTACATCGTGATACACCTTTTTTTAGAGCAAATGCTCGTGTTAAAAAGGCGGAGAAACGCGTGTAAATAATAATTTAACCTATTTTTTCAGAGAGTGTAAAGATAATGAAAAGTTTTTTTTTATTTTTTAATATAACAAAATAAAAAAATTTTATGTAACAAAATTTTATCAAATAGAAAAGAGAAAAGGATGTAAAAGAAGGAAAGAGATAAGAATAAGAAATAAGAGAAAAGGATTTCAATATAGTAATAATTGAGAGATTATATTGTATTTTTAAGTATAAACGATTTTAATATGCTATTGATATAGTGTTTTTATTGAGCTTTTGAATTTTTTATAATTCGTTTCCAATCTTAAGTTAAGAGGTAATTGGTTAAACCATTTGACACCAAAATATTTATAAAATTGTTGGGCTGTGGTGGTGTTACAGCGCGGGATAGTTATAGAGCCAAGAATACTTTGTCTATTGCTGTTCGAAAAAGTTATTAAGTTGTCATTGTTGAAACAATCTTTATGTATTTGAAAAAGAGTTATTTTTTTATAAATAATATGAAGAGAAGGGACTTTAAATTCTTGACATAATCTAATTGTGGGGTAATCATACGGTTTTTTCAAAATTATTTTTACTAATATTCTTTGGATGATTTCTAAAGGTAACAGAGAAGTTTTGAATGCTCCACCCCAACCAACAATTCCATATTGTAATACTGATTGAATTAGTGGAAAATAGATGGTTCTTCATAATAAAAAATTTAGTATGTTTCGTATTCTAAGAAAAATGTACAATAATTTTCTTAACCTTTCTACTATTGCATTGATTTGTAATTTCCACTTTATGTTACTATCTATAATTACACCTAGATATTTTACATTAGTTTTAACAGTGAGTACAGAGCAGTCAGGTTTACATAAATTTGAAATTCTATTACAATTACATGAGTGTATACTTATCTTTAAATTATCAGGGAATGAATTTTTATTAATGGTGAAAGGTATTATAAAAGTTTTTTCCAACCATTTTTTTAGTATATTTATATCTAACTCTGCTGTTCTTTGGGTTTCATTCCAAGTTAATCCCTCAGTTAAAATTGCTGTGTCGTCAGCGTATGAAATAAGTTTAGACATAATTGAGAGTTTAAAAATATCGTTGAAATAAATGATGAAAAGAGTTGGACCTAGAACAGTTCCCTGCGGGATGCCAATATTTTTGGTCTGCGAATCACTCAGAGAGCCATTTAACTTTACAAATTGCTCTCTATTAAATAGGTAATTTTCGATCCACGTTAAAGCATTGTTAGTTAAACCAATTTTCGCTAGTTTCGAGATAAGATTAGAGTGTGATATACTATCAAATGCTTTTCTTAAGTCGACAAATGTTCCAATGCATTTTTTTTTACTATCTAAAGATTTATATATTTCAGATGTTAAGTCTACGATAGCATCTTGAGTGTTCATATTTTCTCTAAAACCATATTGATGTGCATTTAAAATATTATTTTCTTTTACAAATTTAAATATTTGTTTTTTTACAATTTTTTCAAATATTTTGGCAATGTTTGAGGTGAGAGAAATTGGCCTATAGTTACTACTTAGATTGGGGTCCCCAGATTTAAAAATTGGGGAAATAATAGTTTTTTTGTAGTTAAAGGGAAAGTTGCCATTTTCGTATGTTTAAATGTAACGGTCTTTAGCGCAGTTCAGTGTGGAACATTTCTGCGCAGGATCTTAAAGCATTTGGTTTATGTCGATTGCTTACCGACCCGTGAGCCGACATTTTATCTTTTGTTCAGACTAAAAAACATAGAAATTTGTGAAAATAATTTCTGAAAGAGGAAATGAAATTATAGTACTTTCTCACTTGTGATTGCAAATATTATTTTTCTATATGGTTGGATAGTCAGGAAATGCTGTTTAGATCGATATTGGTTACGTCAGTTCTTACAATGTTCAATTTCCGCATTTTCCCCACAAAATACCCAATCGGTGTAAATTCTTATAAATTCCACGCAATTTGGGAATTCCCACAAACTGGCAACCCTACCAACGACTAATTATAATAACCAGTGATGCCATATCCCAAAAATATAAACCATGTTTCAGGGGTAAAAAAATAAGTTTTGCCAGCGTCAACAATGTAAGCGTCCGAAAATATTTTTTTACGACTTGATTACAAAACATCGACTTTCCTCTACTTTCTATAAATATAATACGCATGTATCATATATGTAATCCTTCCGGAAGAAATTCTCTAAATGATAGTGAAAACCCTATCAAACTCCGTTGCGTAGTTAAGAAGAACTAAGCGCACAAACAGACCATTTTACCATTTATAATATAAGAGTCACGTTCTAGACCTCGCCGGGAACTAACGCATACGCATTGCGCTGCATTAAATACTGTTTGTGATTTATTTATTTTGTAAGAAACAAACAGCTTTTATATAATATACAATGATAGATATAAATATACAAGTTAACTGAAGTCAAGCCACAGAAGTTAATTTGGTGTTAAAGGAAGGGGAGAGGAAGAGGAAAATAGGAAGAGGATAGGAGATACTCCCGATACATTCCATACTCTCATATTAATAATCGATCGTACGCATTACTTCATATCGATATTTCTTTAGGTTATTACCAAAAATGTCAATGCTGTAAAATTTTGTATTATATTGTGCACATATACGAGGAATTGGGGAATTTTTTCGAATGTTTGTTCTACACGAGGGTAAATAAAATAAATCAGATTGTCGGGTTGATCTAGACAGAATATGAAGATTTATTAAATTGGTAAGTTCTGGTGAGTCCAAACCATTATTTAGAATTTTAAATAATAAGGTTTGATCAAAAATTAGACGTCGTGTTTGGAGGGAATTATGAAATTTAATGGATTCGGTATAATTTGAGAAGTGTAGGTATGTTTAGTTTATAATATATGTGTTTCTTTCTATTCTTTCGATATGGGCTTGGTATAAAGGAGTCCAGATCGGTGTACAGTGTTCCAGGTGCGGGCGAATATATGAGGTGTAAAGGGAAAATAGAATTAGGTAAAGGGAATATAGAATATATCTCAGGGTTGGGTGTTACTTGACCCAACCCTTTCCGTGTGACATGTCTTTTACCAAAATATTGGAGGCGCTTCAAAATTAAATATATAAAAATATCAAAGAACCAAAAATAAAAAAAATAAATACTATTGAAAAACAACTGTTATAATTGGAAAACACTGATAGAGAGAAAATTGCGGATGAACAAGAAATAATAATTACCTCGTTAAATTCAAAAACACCATTAAAAATATAATTCAGTAGAATTTCTTCATTTATTACACTTTTAAAATAATATCATAATTCTCTAAAATAATATTAGATATACTTTTTTCTGCTTTCTTCTTTTTTTTCTCTCCTCCATTTTTCTATTAATTTTTCACAACAATTGTTTGTAAATTTTATTTTATTTTTCTTTGTTTAAAATAATAATATTTTTAAAATAGTAATTAATTACGTTTCTCCAATTTTTTAACACGAGCGTTTGCTAAAAAAAGGTGTTTTACGATACTGTTTGCGATATTTAAAAAAAGTAATATGTATAAATTATAATTGTACATCTTTAAACCAATAGGAAATTAAAAAATATATAGGTACATATATGAATGTATGTAATACAGAGTTTTCCAATAAGAGGTGTTATTTTGAATAGCCCGCTATTTCGGTAGATGTTACTTTTGAAGCTGTCATTTTTTGACATTTGACAAGTAGAAACTATGCCATTAATAAAAATGGAACGATACACGCTTGAACATGGTATTGAAATTATTAAAATTCACTTGAATGAATCAAATGCAAATCATCTTGAGTGATGAGGTCCATTTCCACCTCGGTGGCTTCGTCAACAAGCAAAATTGTCGCATCTGGGGCTCGGAAAACCCAAGAGTTATTGTTGAAAAGCCTCTCTATCCTCAACGTGTGACTATTTGGTGCGATTTATGGTCCGGCGGAGTCATTGGACCTTACTTTTTCGAAAATGAGGCTGGAGCAACAGTTAAGGTGAATGGATTGCGCTATTGAGAGATGATTAATGATTTTTTATGGCCGGAATTGGATGGTATTGATCTGGACAACGTTTACTTTCAACAAGACGGCGCTACGTGCCACACAAGCAACGAAACCATTGATCTTTTACGATTAAATATCAAAATAACACATCTTATTGAAAAACCCTGTATAATGATGTAATAACTGCTACCAATCGTCTGGAGCCAGTGAGACTATGGCAATAGGGTATGGGTACACCCCTCATACCTTTTCCCTTAACCTAGAAACATCCTCCGCACAGCATCCTCGAAGATGAGTAGGCCCCATAAAATTAATGTTTTGTTACACTTTTGCAATTACAATTTACCCACCTCACTCAGTTCGTTTAAAAACGAACATTCAGATTCTGCGCAGAAAAGTACCACAGAGAACTGCACTGCAAACATTTGTGTTACTTTAGCGAACGCTACCTTTCAACATGGTCACGTGGTTTGCCCCGTTTCTCGAAATGATGCACAGATTTCAAGTGCGGGCAAGTCTAGCAATTTGGACTTCTGTGTACATTATCAAAACAATTGGAACATGTATGTTAAGAGAATCCAGAATAAAACAATGATGTACATACCTACAATCTGTATAAATAGTATAAAACAAAGTGGCTATCCGCGTCTGTCTGTTTGTGCGCTTAGTTCTTCTAAACTACGCAACAGATTTTTCTTTATCATTTAGAGAATTTCTTCCCGAAGGTTTATATATATAATAAGTGCATATTATATTTATATAAAGTACAGAAAACTCTCCGAGCAATGGCGAGTACTTTTCAACTAATATAATATTTTTAACAGAAAATTATTTTAATGCTATTTTCAGAAATTGGAACTGATGGGAATATATTTAGATGAGAAATGAGCTGAAAATTTTAGTTCGTCCAATTTGACCTTGATTTGATTGAACGGAAACTATTGAATTCTATTGAAATATATTGATTTTTGACAAATCTGCAGTTGTTGAATATAAAAACAGGTATGTCGTTATAAAAAAGTTTATTTAGTTACATATAAAACATTACATCTACAACAAGTAACAAAAATATACTTTTTAAAAATTTTATATTCATACATTTCTGTATAAACACTTTTTGTACATACACTTTCTTAAAAAATAAAAGTCAAATAAAAAATTAAAACTAGTTACAGAGAATAAATCTAACAAAACAGTTATTTACATTTTTAATAATATAATATATAACTATATTTTCTACAAGTAACAAAAAGGTATATAGACAGGATGTCCGGGGGTATATGTGATTCTACATGATCGTAGAAGTAAGTTTTCCCATACAAATAATTCAACTTTTTTTAAAATAAAAACTACCTTAAAATAGTATTGTTAGAAATAAAATATGTAAATTTTGAATTGGGAACAGTCTTCGAAGGCTTTAGAATACTTTAGATACAATCGTTCAGACGCAGAGAAGGTTGCGGTCAGCTGCATCTAAAAAGTCTCTCATGTACGCACCACCCTCTCCATAATGGATCATTATGCTCGCAAACTATCTCCGCAACTGAAGTCACTCGTCTGCCAGCGCCATTAAATTAAATTAATTTATGAATGAGTTTAAAAAAGTTAACTTTAAAACAACATTATAGAGGTATAGAGAGTTACACCACAATATTAATTAAATTTTAAAAGATAATAATTGGAATTTTACAAAATAACTTGATTAAGATTGATAAGATTTCAGATTTTCACAGAGAAAGTGATTTATTTTTAGGGTATTATGCTGTGTTGTCCGTCCATCATCAGAGTACACATCTAATGCAGCTATTACCGTAATGGGAAGACACATCTACCCTGATGATTGACACTGCAATACTGTCCGAAACGTTGGCTAAGAAGAAGGAAGTACAACACAGTATAATAACCCACAGTCAATACAATGTTGCTGCAGGTTCAGTTTACGGAGATAGCCAAATATTATCGAGTGCCTTTGAACGCTAGGCTGTATAGGCCAGCCATAAAAAAAAAAACAATTTTTCCTAAGCTGACGACAACGGTAAAGAAAATGCATAATCTTCAAGTAAGTAAATAAGTCTCCAAACAACAATAAACAATATGTCAAACATGTAACAGACTCTAATATGTATATCTTTGCAACAAAAGCGAATAGAAGCTGATTTAACATTTCTACATAGATTTTTAAACAATAACATCGGCTGTATCGAACTGATCACTGTTAATATCACTGATTAATGTTAACCTTTCCTTATCTGTGATGTGTATTTACTACACATTGCTTCTAATAACTTTAATAACTCTATAAATATAATATATTCTGGGTTCAGATTTTAGGTATTCCTCCGTTATACATTTATGCACTGAATTAAAAAAATAATATAATACATAGTTTTCAAATTCAATTAAAAATCAGAGTTTTTTGTTAAAAATCGGGAACAAATACACCAATACAATCAACCGTGTGATACTAATACGCGAAGAGTGTGCGAGGAAATGACACGCTATTGATGTCCTGCTTTAATTTGCTTTGCGGGAACATGAGACATCCACACTTCTGCAGTTGTAGTTTTTGATTTAGACCATCGATACCTACGACCGCACAGCTGTGTTTGTGCCAGCCGCTAGCCAGTTGGCCGCGAACCGTCGTTAGATGTGGACCCATTGCAAGTTTCTTTAGCATCTGCCGATGGTTTTTTCATGTTTTCAGCTATTAAATTACAATTATTATCACGTTTGATATAAAATATAATAAACATAATCGATTAGCTATGAATATTCATATTTTTCCGATATTAAATCGCTTATTTTGAGATGTGTATTGACTACACAGCACCGGAACGCGTGTATTTTTTTAGCACAGTAAGGGAAAGGTTAACATAGATTTGGGACGTACCTGCCATACTTCACTATTCCACACTCCTAATTACAAAATAAATGCAGCAGCAAATTCGACTATCAACCGTGGTCTTCATACCTACAATAATAATTATTTTTTCGTACTCACCGACCACATTTAAAGAGACAATAATGGCAATGATAAAACTGTTCATTACATATCTGTATCATTTCACTTCCATATACCACGACTTCTCACATCTACAAACAGTGCTAATTAGAGAATTTTACCGTAATTTTTTTATTCTCGAAAAAAATTACAATAATGAATGTATTTTTATGTTGACAAATAAATTTTCTATATTGATTTTAAATGTTCCATTTTGGATTTGCCACCAAAAAGACATGGTCGTTTTTATTTGTGAATTCGACAAAATCGCAGTAACGCCGGACAATGTTGGTGACAGCCACCTTAACAGATATTGGAGTTATCTATGTCGTAATGACTTTGAGGACAGTTGGAACAGTTTCAGAATATGCAGTTTTTTTTTAAATTTATAGTTATGGATGAAAATCACACATTTTTAGTACAATGGCCAGAATCAGAAAAATACTTTAAATCTTCCACATAGTTTTAGTACAATAGTCAGAATAAGAAAAATAAACTTTAAATATTCCATTTATTTAAGAATGGCCAGAATCAGAAAAATAAACTTTTAAACTTCCACATTTTTTTGAGGGCATTTATATTTTGCGAAAATACCCCATTCTAATAAACGCATTACTAAAATCTCAAATGTAATCTAAATGAATAACACGAGAAGTTATTAATTCATCATCTAGAAAAATATTATCTTTACCGCCAATTTTATAGTTGAAAAAAGCTTTTATAAAATTTTCAAATCGTTTCACGTAAAATGTCAACGGCAAGGTTCTGCTTTTATTAACCGTCGCCTGACTTTAGCAAACTTTACATTTCGGCGCACGGTCTGGCCATTTCAATGTGCGCTCTTCGGCGGTCAACGTGCGACTAATGTCACAGTTTATTCAAAGCATTCTCGAATGGTTTATTTTATTTTTTTTAAATACCCCAAACAAGGCAAATGCCCGTATGATGGTGGTAACATCATACAAATAAAAACATTAACATATAGAATAATACAACGATGTACAAATATGTAATAAAACTAATAAAAAAAAACAAAAAATATATAAAATGAAAATTACAGATTTGGATGCCTCGGTGTTGGTAGACAATTTTTTTTTTTTTTAAAAGAAAGACAAACATTCGCGGTTTACGAATAACCTGACAATATTTTAAAATCTCCTACTACTACCGTAGAAATCGGAAAATGTTGCTTGTGTTGTGATGGAGGACTTAGCCAGCCGAGGAATTGAACACACTACGCCTGGGTGGGACCCAAGCGCGATGTCAACTCGGCCACCGACCGGTGAAATTATGTTGGATAACAGCAAACTCTAAAATCTGTTTCTCCAGTCCTCGAGTTCAGACCTGTCCAGTCCAGTCATCAAGTCCAATCCAGTTCTCAATTCAGTCTGGCAATCCTTTTATTCAGAAAGCTTTCCGATTCTGTTCCGACACTTTCTATCAGCCATACTGTAATTAGCTTTTGAGTGTGTTTTATGCTTATTGCGTTGCTGTTTCTATTATTTACCTGAAGAGCTAGAAATATACTAGATTTTCCTCCAGCTCGTCGAAACGATACCCAGATTTCATGTTTATCAATTTGTACGTCTACAAAGTTCACTTAGGGAATATTCCCTTTAGTTGTTTAGTGCTCTCGTCAATGATATTATTTATTATCTTTTCCAATCGGGGAATTCTACGCCAGTACGAGCCATTAATGATCCGAAACCTAAACCGCTCCAGGATTGATAAGATATTCTTTTATTTGATCGTACCCTTTCTCTTCGGCATAGATCAGGGGAGTCTTGTCTTGATGATCAGGAGTGTTTATTTCTACTCCAGATTCAACAAGATATTTTACAATATTGTATTTCATTTCTAAAACGGCGTAGATCAGGGGAGTCTTGCCTTGATGATCAGGAGTGTTTATATCCACTCCAACTTCAACAAGATATTCTACAATATCGTATTCAATTCCTAAAACGGCATAAATCAAGGGAGTCTTGCCTTGATGATCAGGAATGTTTATATCCACTCCAACTTCAACAAGATATTTTACCATATCGTATTTCATTACTAAAACGGCATAGATCAGGGGAGTATTGCCTTGATGATCTGAAATTTTGATATCCCCTCCATGAGAGATAATTTTTATTACTGCTTCTAGCCACCCCGCCTCTGTAGCAAATGAAAGAGCGGTCCTGCCAGTATTATCCTGCAAGTTGACTTTTGCTTCAGGGACTAGAAGACAATCTAGCATATCATTATGTTCTTGGTTTGTACGATAGACTATTCTCTGAGTGACATAGCACAGGGGAGTTTTACCATGATGATCCTGAGCGTTAACATCTGCTCCAAATTTGATGAGCTGTTGTGATATTTCTAACGAAATCTTCGTAGCATAGAAGAGAGCAGTCATGCCGGTATTCTCCTTTAAATCGACTTTGGCTTCACATTTGAGAAGGTGTTTAATAATGGCAATGTCCTGTGAAGATTCTGTGGCGCAGTACAAGGCACTCTTGCCATTTACATCCTGAAAATTAACATTGGCTCCATTTGCGAGAAGAAGTTCAACGATGATTAGGAAACGATTACTGGTGGCAAGGTGCAATGCAGTTCTGCCGTCTGAACGCGAACAGTTGGGGTCTGCTCCACGTTCGAGGAGACGTTTAGCAATGTGCAGGTTCCCGTTATTCGAGGCGTGTGACAGTGCGCTCATCCCATTCAAATCCACAATATCTATCCTCGCTCCTCGGTCCAGCAAGCAGTCCACCACGTCAAAAGGGCCGTTCAACTTCGCACACTGCAAAAGGTTCATCTCAAACAAGTCTCGCAAATCGCAGCTTCCCCTCGTGAACAACTTCATCAGTTCCAAGTTGCCTTTAGTGAATGCTATTTCGAAAGCTGATGGACTATTTTTTCGGACTAGTGGCAAGAACTCGCGCTCTGCATCGCTTTTCAGCTCATTGGAAATGAATTCATTAACGGAAAATGTATTGTTACTCTGTACTTGATATATAAAATAAACAGAGAAATAATTTTCTAGAACTTCAATGCGATCAAGAGCTGATTGAATGTCTTTCTGGTCTTCTTCGTTCAGCGCGCAGTTGAGCAGAAGTTTTGACATGTTCGGAGACGTAGAATGTTCAAATAACGTGTACAATAGAAGCTTATATTTCAGTTCATAAGGCAGATGGGTGATTTTTTGTATAATTTTTTTCACCGCATCTTCTTTACTGCTTATTTCATGGTTATCTTTGATAGATAATTTGCTTTCAGGAACATATGCGTAGATTCCTGGGTAAAGAATTTGTAAACCTCTTTTCAATGCCGTAAATCCGTTACAGTCCCGAGCTAGCAGAAAGGATTGGAAAGTTTGTCGAGTTTGTTTCGTCTCCAAGCCACCAAGTAAAAAGTTTATTATATTTGGATTATTTTCCTCGACAGCTAAATGTAATGCTGTTTTATTGTCACTATCGAAGAATGCTTTAGCGTCCTCGGACCAACGATTGCTCATGTACTCATACAATAGTTTAGAGTCCGCGGTTGGCGGATTTTCTGCTAGATGATCATCTAAAAACTTCCTCACAACATTAAAGTCTTTATTGGTCAGCAGTTTGCCCAGGAACCATTCTTTTATGGGTAGATTCATGTAGCGGAAGTCTTCTCGTCTCAGCCAGACAACAAGGAGTCGGGAACAGAAGTATTCAGCGAAGGTACGATGAATGAAGTCACAGTGGGTTTCGCGGTTCCATTGAGTCAGTCCAAACCTGTTCATTTCCTTTAATTCGTTTTCTGACGCAATCACCTTAAAGCATTCCTTTGCGAACTCGGGATCGAGAATTTGGAATGCTAGGATATAATGACTCTCCATTATTTTATCATAAAGTATTTTGTTGAGGTCGCCTATATTAGAACCCATCAAAATCTTGTCTTTAAAATAAATGTCACGTTTCACATTGGTAAACTTTTTGAACAAATTGTACGCATTGTTCATTCCAATGATGTCCGGAATGGATTCTGCATTGAACTCCTGATTCCTGCTGAACTCCTGGGCTTGTTGGAGGAAAGCCTCCGCTAACATCGTCATATGCAGAGGAATTCCAATCAGCCTGATGGTGTCATCGCCTAGCTTCTTTTGAGCAGCTTTAAACAGGTGCTGGGCGAATGGTTCTAGCCTCTCGTCCTTCTGCTGCCGGTAGCTGTCTGTCCCCAGCACTGCGTGAGAACGCCAGAAGTCTACGAGGAAGCCCAATTGTTTTGGTTCAGAAATCTCTTCAAATATAGTAGCGACGGTAGAAAGTCGGTTTATCAATACATCTTTGTAGCTGTCGCGCGTCGTCACTATGATCTTGGCAGTTGTCTTATTTTTCAGAAAGAGGCAGAGTTGGAGTATCTTTTCCCTGTGGAGGACGCTGTCGTCCTTGTCTCTAATCTCGTCAAATCCGTCCAGCAAGACATGTATCTGTCTGGACGGGTTCACAGGTTCCGTGGGCTGGAGGCAGAACTGTAACAAGCTGCGTGTGGCCGGTTGACTATCAGCGCCCGCCAGAAAGTGTGCGACCGATTCTATGCTAATTTGCGCCAGCAAGTTTGTGACGTCCGTTAGGCGGTCTCTCAGATTCATCCTCAGCACCCATGAGTCAACCAAGTGACGGGACAGGCTAGTGAGGGCGGTCGATTTTCCCATTCCGGGCTTATCAGATATGATAACAACTTTGCGGACACACAGGTCTTCTTCACTTAGCAGCCGGCTGGTTGAACTCAGACACGGAAGCAAGCTGGAGAGTGATCCCTGCGAGTACTGCCACTCCAACAGGTACACTCCCTCTCTTTCCTCCACTAACTTGAAAATGTGTTTGTTGACACATTGATCAATTCCTTCTGCATTTTCTCCAGAGTCTTGTATTTCAAACTTTAAGTTGGTGCAAAATAAATTTTCAATCGGAGAAGCATTTAAACAGCGTATTAGTGTTGCTTTGTTCTCAACACCCACAAATACAAACAAATCGGCATCATTTTTATTTTGTACAAGCTTTACAAGATCGATAACTGATTGGTCATGGAATTTTCTGACCAAATAAAATGAAGTTTTATATATTTGCTTCAAGTATAGGCGACCGTCTGTCGCAGTCAACCAATAAGCGAAATGAACTCTGGAGTTCTCGAGGCAGGCTTGGTGGAAGTCTTCCTCACTACTTCCGGCGATGTCGACCACCCTTTCCTCCAGTTCCGGCACTTTCTGCAGCTGAGACTCAAGCAGTTGCCGAACGCCGCTACTAACAAACAGAAAGCACATCTTATCGCGGAGTAGTTCGGTGAAATTAGCCGGAGTAACCTCCTTGTTGACCTTAGAAAACATCACGTCTGATTTGACGAACTTCAACAGATTGTGAGGAATATTTAGAGTGAAACTTTCATTCATTAATATGTCTTTTAGAAAAGGTTTCAGCGCATCATGTATAGCGACAGAAGTCTGGCAATTCTCTCCTAGTAATGTATTCAAACTCATTGCCTGTTCGCCGAAGATTATAAACTCTTTACAGAACAGCTCCCGTCTGGACACATCTTCCAGATCTTTGATGTTGAATTCCAAACACTCTTGCTCCGAAAACGGCAAGCATCGTGTGGTCAACTCTGGCGAAACGTAAGACTTAACAAATTTATATAAGTCAGAGTTTTCTTGTGAAACGATCACAACTTTCTTTTCACTATGCTTTTTAAATTTATTTATGATTTCTTCAATGAGTTTCGTTTCGGTGGTGGAGCCAATATTGATAACAATCAAATTGTTACGATTGTTAGTCAAAGGCAAACCTTTAGTCGTAAGATTCTTGTTTAGAATCAGGAAGTCTTTCCAATCCAAAAATAGGCAGTAATCTATGTCTGCGTAACCGTTGCAAAGTATGTTGAAGATCCTGGCCATCTCCAGGCTGCAGTCGGTTGTCTGAATGTACAGTGCGCGGGGGGTGTTCTCGTTGAACTTGGTGAACTCAAGCAGCTTGAGGGTATCCTTACAGGCCGGCAGGTCCGGTATAGAGTCCAGACACTCCTGGCTGAACATGTCCAACAGGAAACTCGGTATTGTGAGTTTTTTCTGCTCCTCCATCACATCCTGCAGCATGGAAAACCATCGCAGCGCATTCTTGATGTTGTTGACCAACTTCTCTAAGTTTTTCTTACTGTACGAGGTTACAGTTTCCTCTTTTCTGTTGATTGTAAATTTCGGAAACATGTCAAGATATGTCACATTTCCCAGGAAATCAGTAAAGAAGCATTCAATTTTAGTATCACGGATTTCGTTCCTTCTCACAATACTTATCAATTTGAGAAAATCCAGCTCTACTTCTGACAATCTGTGTAATCCAACACTTGTACCCGGGTCTTCTTCTCCTATCTCGTAATGCAAAGACTGTCCGGCTGCAGGTTCTTGGTAATGAGTCCCCTGGGCCTGCTCCAGTCCTTTCATCTGACTGCGCTCTCCCCATCCTTGTGGCCAGTCTTTCACTTGGAACAGTTTATAGTCATTGCTTTGAAAGGCGTTGATAAAGTTTTTGATGCTATGCTTTCTGATGTTAGATAAAAAATGATTGTAACCAGGTGTACAAACAAGTTTGGATGAAACCTGGTACATACTGCCCAAGTGAAATCCGGTGGCATTGACTAAGTTCACTGCAATGCTGAAGTTGGAAATGTCCAAACTCCGAACGATAGAATATGGAGTACAATGGTAGTCCCGCTGAATTTTCATTGCCATATCTTGCACCCCAGGGCTGTCAAATACGATTGTGTGGGCGTGGATGCCTTCGTCAATGTTAGAAATTCGAACAAACTTATTGTGCTCCTTCTTCAAGTGTTTAATCGTAAGTGCTGTGACCTGCGCCAGCCATCCACCAAGTGAATGCCCCGTGATGGTCAGCGTGAAACGAACATCTTTCAGCTTATTCAGGTCGAGGATTGCACTCTTTATTTCGTCTCCGAAGGTCACAGCCGAAGACATGAAATCCGTGTACTTGTTTAAATAAACTCCTTTTACATCTGCGTATAATGATGATAGACTGTCAGTTCCGCGATGGGCCAAGACTAATTGCTGCCGCGATGGGTTCCAATACACGCAGCCGAAGTATCCTTTTAGTCTGTAACGCGCCGTGGTCAACAGCTCCCAACCGTCTGGCAATTCATTGCGGAGTTCATTATAAATGTCATAATACGCCCTATCGGCAAAGGTCACCAAGTCTGCTGTATTTGGAAAAGGATCCAAATCCATTTTTTTTGCGTCATCTTGAATGGGAGTGACTTTTCTCAGGATATCCTTAAAATCTTTATTGCGGTATTCCAAATCAATGACGGTAATCATCTTAAAATACTTATTCTTCAGGCGGAACTCTCCTATCAGAGGATATTATCAGCGTGAGAGAGACTGCAGCCCAGAACAACTCTGCGAAACTGCGCTGGCACTAGATTTGGAGAGCGCGGTGAATAGAGACACCTGAAACATCAGTAAAATTACCAATTAATGACAACTTCTTACCAATTAATCGCACCCACTGAAAAGATACTTTTCACATAGTACTGATTACATTATGAATTGAATGACGCCATTGAAAAAATACAAATTGATTTAAATTGTGTAACACTTTGGTTAAACCAAAACAAACTAAAATTGAATGTTATGAAAACAAAGTTTTTAATTGTGGATAGTGTAGGGGGAAACGAGCAGGCAATACTAAAAATTGATAACATAAACATATAAAGGGGGAGTAGTATTAAATATCTGGGTGTAATATTAGATGAAAAATTAAAATTTGATAAACACTTAGAATATTATAACAAAGAAAATTGCTAAAAAAGTTGGATTCCTAAAAAGGATCAGAAATAACTTGGATCCAAAGACAACGCGCCTTGTTTACAATTCTATTGTTACTCCGCATTTAAATTATTGTTCTAGTGTTTTATTCTTATGTAACAAAGCCCAAAATAATGAACTACACGTTATACAAAATAGGGAGATGAGGATGATTTTAAAATGCAACATTTTTACTAGAGTTAAAATTATGTTACAAAATTTAAATATGATGATAACCAAACAACATATGATACGTTAACAATGATGCATAAGCTTCAAAATAATATGCTCCCAAATTATCTGCAAAGAAATGTTATGTACCATGAAAATGTTTATTATCCTACGAGAAGACGCAGAGATTTTAGGCTTCCCAAAACTAAACTTTCATGCACACAAAACAGCGCGTTTTATAAAGGGCAAAAACTTTATAATAACCTACCAAATGTCATAAAGGAAGCCCCAAGCCCTTTTCGTAGGACATGTGCTTTATATGTAAAAATAATTTTTGATTGTTGAACATACTCACCAATATTATTTTAGTCACCTAGATATCTTACATAATATAATTTTTTGTATTTATCTTTTTCTCTTAAAATGTAATTGCTATTTTTTGTATTTTTTATATATTCCTACTAGGAATAACAATTGACGGCCGGCATAGTCCAGTGGTAACGCATTGGACTGCCATTCCGAAGGTCGCGGGTTCGAACCCGGCGTGCGCAAATAAATTTTATTTGATTGATTTGTGTTATTTCACAATTAATTAATTAAAATAATATATTTATAGTATATTTGCGGCACGTTCCAGAGTGGAAGATACTACCAGTATCGCCCTGGTGTAAGACCACCATTCAGAATTGAAACGTTGCTCCAAATGGCTTTAGCCGTGTTTAGTGACTAGATCTGAATAGCCAGGTACTTCCCCACCTTCCTCTTTCCCTTCCCCACTTACCTTCAGCCTCACAACATCCCCCAATTGGGGATGCCATAGTCTCACTGGCTCCAGACGGGAGCAGTTGGGACTCTTGTGAGGTATTCACTATAAAAAAAAAAAAAAAAAGATGTATGAAAAAATTTGCGTACATCTAAATAAAGATTAAAAAAAAAACAAAAAACATTATGTACCATCTGGTGCAATGCGATGAAAGGATCCTCCCTAACAAATACTTCATTATGTTATACCTCACGAGAGGCCCACTGGCTGAACGGTGTGGAGCCCAGAATTTACGGAGAAACAAACTGTTTTCATGAAGTCGATAGCAACCGCGAACGGGTATTCGATTGTGTCCGCCAAGCCTTGCTTACCGTTGCACAGGGGAACAATCCCGCTGGCTCCTTCAAGCAGGCTCCATTAGGCTTCAAGTGTTTCATTTGTAAGATTATTTTTATTACTCTAGCCCGAGTGATGCTCAACCGGTTTTGACATCAACATTCAACACGAGTAACGTTTGTGAAAGTTAGCGATGTATTTTACTCAGTTTGTGGTCGTGGATGGGTCGTGTTTGCTTGGAGACTAGAAAACGTGTACTTCGGGAAAGTCGATACTGTTGTCCAGATTGTAATGTGGGTCTATGTTAACCAGTTTGCTTTAAAATCTATCACACTAAATTGAATTATTAACTAACTAACTAACTAACCATCACGCCGTTTCCTCGCAGGGGTGGGCAGAGAGGACGGACCGCCAAACAACTCGGTCTTGACACACACTCCTTGCCTCATTCACATTCATACATACTCTTCTATTGTTCTGACTCTTGACATGGCCCGACTCGAGTATCTGATTCACTTGGTCGTGCCATGTCTTCCTCGGGCGTTCCCGACTTCTGCTACCATTCACATTTGCATCGTATATTCTCCTTACACTCCTTTCTTCGCTCATTCGCTCTACATGCCCAAACCATCTAAGCGTCCCTTTCTTGATCTTACTCATTACGCTTACATCAGCCTTGCACTCTTTGCGGATATCCACATTCCTCACACGATCATACATGGTTTTACCACACATACGCCTCAGGGATCTTTTTCTTAATTTAAAAAAATTACTATTGTTATATTTTAATTAAAAATGTATAAACTTTGAATAAAACATTTTAAAAAAACATGATTTTTTTTTTAAATGCTTTTTATTAAAAAACCCTAGCATTAAGTGATTAACAATATTATGAAAAATCATCAAAAAAGCGCGTAATTTTAAATAAAATACATAATTTAGTATGTGTAATTTTCGATTGGTCGCCTAAACGGCAGGAGCGTCTTTAACTGGCCAATGTTGGTGACGGCATTCACAGGTTGGCGAGTTAGCACTCGTCTTTAGTTATGCCAAAAGATGGCATTTAAAATAGAACAGTATATATCAAATGACATATGAAAGTGAATAATAGTTTACTTTGAAGAAGAGAAGACGTCAGCCGACGCCCTAAAACGTGTGACGCATCCACCAAGAGTATAGATATTAGTAGATATACTCCAATACCTGTTGTTGAGTTTTTTTTATTTGATTACAAGATAATACATTACAAAATAATAACAAATTTATAATGTATTATTGCCAGTGAGTTTAAAAAACTCATTTCGGGAAAGACAAGACAACATAAATACATTAAAATAAATAAACGCAGAAGTTATTTTGGAGTTCCAAAGAAAGAATGTGTCAGTCATTAATAAAACTGCTGAGGAAATAGCTTTTAAGAGCTTTTGCCAATGTTTTTTTGTTCGTTGCCGGAAGTTTTAGATTACTAGGTAATGTGTTGAATTGCTTCTGTGCAATGTATTGTAAGGAGTCAATTCCATATTTAGTCGTGTAAGTAGATGACGATAAGTGTATTTGATTTTGTGATCGTGTTTTGTGCTGGTGTATGCGGAATTAACACCGGTTATCGGGGAAATTTTGGATATTACGTTCTCAACATGGGAGTTCTACGAGAGGTTAGAGTCTATGAATAACCCCAAATATTTCTTTACTTTTCATTTCCAATAATGATATTCAAACCTAGGTTATCTTTGTTCCCGAAAGTAAGGTAATGGGTTTAATTTGTTTGATCGCAGCCATTTTGCCAGCTTTGCAAGATATTTATTCATTAGAACTTCAAGTTCCTTCAGATTTTTACAATGATGTTTATTAATTTGTATTTCTCAGTTCTCCTCACTAGGGTGACCTGTGCTGAGGCGGACTAAAGTTATCCATTTATATTTTTATTAGTTTTCTATGTTCAGAGTTTTTTCATTAATCTCTTTAATTACCAACTCAAGGACTTTCGACAAATTAATAAGATAACCCAACATAATGAAATATATTTTGTTACTCACAAAGAATGGAGACGTTTCGAAATAAAATAAACTTTTAGAACACGTTACTCGTCAGAAAGATTGACAGTGTGCCGAAAAAATAAATCTCCCCAATTCTCTCAGCTATGAGAGAGAGTTACGTCCTGGTAAAAATAAGCCTAGTGATAACAATTCTAAGCAACGCTGACACACCGAGCCAGATGGCGGCAGTAGTTTATTAAAACATTGCAAATCCAACATGTAATATTTCATAAATACACACCACTCCAGACAACTAACCACCACGTCATTTCTCCGCAGGGATAGACAACGAGGACGGACCGCCAAACAACATGGTCACACCACACACTTCTTGCTCATTCACAGTCATACATACTCATCTAATTATTCTATCTACTCGAGTATCTGATTCACTTGATTGTGCCATGTCTTCCCCCGGGGTCCCTGACTTTTGCATCATATATTCTAAATGATTACACAAAATCCTCATCCTCAAAATCCCCTTTAATCATATTTAAAAAAAAAAACTCTTTTTCTCCGTTTGAAATTCAAAATTCCTCAAATCTGGGTACTAGCACGTCTTGGTACTTGGAACAACGGTAAAATTTCGATCGCGCTGGTCTCGATTATTATGAATATTTTTTAGATAAAACCTTTAGATTCACCTTAATTACTGTACGACACAACTTTTTGCATTCGGGGCGGTGGAAAATATTGCAATAAAAATTTCAATTCAATGTTACACAAACCTATGGTTTTGGAGATATACCATGGTTTTTGAGATATACCATGTTACACAAACCTAGCGTAGCCGCTAAACTAATTGAAAACTGGGATGTTTTTCTTGCCTTGACGCGAGCAGGCGGTATAAAGGGGGCATTTTCTTTTTCATCATAAACCATGTTACACAAACTTAATTGAAATTTTTATTGCAATATTTTCCACCGCCCCGAATGCAAAAAGTTGTGTCGTACAGTAATTAAGGTCAATCTAAAGGTTTTACCTAAAAAAATAATCACAATAAGCGAGGCCAGCGCGATCGAAATTTTACCTTTATAACAGAACAGTATGTATCAAATGACGTATGAATGCGAATGAAACAAGCAGCGGGAAATGGCGGAATAGTCAACTTTGAAGAAGAGTTGACGATTGGCCAACGCCCAAACACGTGCTCCAATAACTGCTGTTAAATTAACATGAACTCAAGGACGTTAGACATATTAAAATGAAAACCAACATAATTAAATAAATTTAGTTACTCACACTCACATCGAATGGAAAATGGAGACGTTTTTAAAATCACTGACAACTTTTATAACACGCCGGAAATAACAAGGAACTAAAATGTAATGACCATGACGCAATGACGCATAGAGATCATCCGATCATGGATCATGTAAAGATGGTCGATATCAGTGTTGCCAACGTATCGTAGCCTAATGTCGCCGTTTTTCAAATATTTAGTAGCCTAATGTAGCCGAATTTCAGTTGCAGTAATTCTGCCCACCCTGATTCCCCCTTTTATTATTCGAAATCCATGGGGGGGGTTGTTAGAGAATTTCTGTAAAACATAATTCCCCACAAAAATGATTCAAAATGAGTACTCCCCACAAAATATTTGAAATCCATGGGGGGGGGGTTGTTACAGAACTTCGCTGAAAAAAAATTCCGCACAGCCAAAAACATTATGTGATTCCCCACAACAGTTTTGAAATCCATGGTGGCTACGGATTTCCATTTCGAAAAATTCCTGACATTTTTCCATTGAAATTAAAAAATCCGAGGTAGCCTAATCGGCGACCAGTAGGGATGGCAAAATTAAGCATTAATTTTCAGATTTTTTAGCATTAACAATTGGAAATTTAGCGTTTTATAGCATTTTGAGGCATAATTTAGCGTTTTGTAGCAAAATAGAAAAAATGTAATTTCCTGAATGTTTTTTGCGCATATTTTTGGTAAAATATATGTTTAACCTTCATTTGCAAGTATTTCCATGTGAAAGATTATAAATACTTAATTTTAATATTAAATTAATAAGGAAGGAAACTCTAAGTACGGGTCGAACACAAACAAAACAAATGCAGATTGCGATTAACATCAATAGGAGTAATTTATTTCGCACAATTTGTGTAATGTCAAAAAGCAATTTTAGCCTACAGTACAAAAATATTAAATATTTACACATAAAATAGTCACAAAATTATAAAAAATCGTAATGTAAATATCGATTTTTTGAAATTCTCATATATTATTTTAATACCCGGTATTTTCGGGAAATTCGCGCCTATTTCGCTAAATAGAATAATTTAGCTGAAATACGGCCAAAATCACGTTTTTCGCGTTAATTCGCGAAATAGAAATCACTGGAAACACTTTCAAATGCCTTGAAACGCAAAGAAAAAATATAAATGCCCTATTTTCGAAACATAAATATTTTTTCGCGTTTTTAGTTAAAACGAAATTTTGCCATCTCTAGCGACCCTTTTAGATTTTTACGTCGCCGATTCTCGTTCTGAGTAGCCTAAATGGCGATAAATCGCCTTCGTTGGCAACACTGGTCGATATTCTTCTCCTGTTACAAAGAACCGGTTCCTTTGCTGTCACTGGAATATCGATAGAGTTCCCCGAGGAACCGGTTATTTTTGGAGCTGGCTCTTTTTGGAATATTTATCAAAAATGCAAAATATAAAAAAATAAACCTGTTCACGAAAAATACAGTAATGGTCCATCAACCTTGTCGCCTAAAAGAGGAGTGTACCTTGCATCAGATCTGGTGGTTCTGATTTTTCGCTGAGTTGTTTATGATGTTTGCCCAATAAATAATTTAAGTTCGACATCGAGCGTTGAACGCAAAATTATAAAAAATAGTAAAAACTTTCTTTCTCTTTATCTTTCTTCAGTTTTTGGTGATTTTAACCCTGAAGGACTAGTTTTTGATTATAACTTTTAACTTTAAAAAAAATGATTAAATTACCTACAATTTGAGCCCAACCCCGTTTTTATAAACCCAAAGGTTTTCAAAACACAGCTTTTCAAAATGTTTTTAAAACTCGTAATTTTTTTGCAATATTTTGTTGTATTGCGGGAATTTGACAATCAATCAGTCTGGCATCTTTATTATTTTAGACAGCTGCGGGATAAGTGACCGACCGCTATCTTTTCCCACCAATCCCCCCCCCAAGGTCAGGCCCGTCGTAGAGCATCAGTTCGCGTCTGGCACATAAGTTCGCATTGCAGCACCCTCCGTTTCCCACAACGGATTTCACTATGTCCATCAGCAGTGGACAGGTTGAAGAAGCCACTGTCAACAGCCACATGGCTCTAAAGATTGGAAGGGAATCAATGCCAACAGCAATAATTGGTAAAAACTTCCAAGATGTGAAATTCAAACGTAAAAACAATCCCTTTCTTCATCTATAAGAACTATTGTTGTTCATGATTCCAGAAAGGTCACTGTCAATCCTTTAACACTGTTCCCACAGACATAGGAATTAATAGACGAGAAGATAATGGCGAGGGGTAAAATCAACTGTTGAAGAACGAAGGGGGTGAAGCTGACTGTGATTCGTCAATAAATCAATCTGACAGTAAATAGGCATCTCGCATTATAATATCACCATTTACTTCTTAAAAGTAAAATCTGCTTTTGAATGAATAAACATTTTTACATGGGAGCGCAAATTACTCGCCACGTTATGAACAAATTTGCGAAGTCCAAATTCTGCAAAATAAATTTCTTCTATTTTCAGAGTCGAATATTTCGTTTACGTATTTAGTTAAGACACTTTTATAAATGTTCATAATTTACTTCCCAGCAAGCAACCAGCTTTGTGTTTCGCGTCCAGACATGTTTCTACAACTGATCCATATTATACAATGTGAATATGCTTAAAATAAAGTAAAATAATGCTTATATATGGAATGTAATACGACAATTGGGTTTATTCTCTTTTTCACATCTATTTTTACAAGTTTTCATAGCATTAGGTCAACATTTTGCCGTGTTATTTCGTAAAATGAACCGATGATGCCTCGACCATAGTTCGCACAAGAATGATGACGTCACGTTTTCAAATTTCACTTGAGGCCATACGCGAGCACAGCCGGCTCCAATGGAACCGGTATGGGGAGTGGGGATAATACGCTTTTAATCACTTAGGGCAGGTCTACTAATATTCATATATGTCTATGACTGTTCCACAAGTTATGTGTCCTAAACCAGCCGGATGAAGAATTGAGAGTTTCTTTACATATGAGATGTCACTATTCACTGAAGAGTGAATGAGAAAGGGCATGAAATCTTGATTATATTCAGCATTCTAACCTGTGAACTTAAATGAGAAGCAAGCAAAAACGCAATTTATAAATAAATACCCAACAGATGCCGCACAAAAGGCACGAAGAGCCTTGCAGAGACCTGCTGAAAGCAAGAATGGAAAACCGTAATATTCGAGAACTGCAGGCAGAGGAAGATGCTAACAAGTTCATCATTACTACAGCCGTCACTCTTGCCTCTTCTTACGATATAGCGTCAGTGGCTGGTGAGGAAATTGACTGTGGAGTGTGGAAGAAGTAAAGCCATCATCTTCTCTTCAAAGTACAGTAAAAAAAACTTGAGGCTATCCTTTTCATCAATGCCTTCAGTGGGTGTGATTCGACAACCGGCTTCTTCAGCTACGGAAGATGAAAATATTGTCCAGGTTTAAAAAAACCCCGACCTTGAAAAGGAAGCTGCGAGTTTTCCACCACCTCTACACCTGAAGAGATATTAGCATCAGAGAAGCGGATAATAGTTGCTCTGTATGGTGCCGATCCTGACCCCTAGAATCTTGATGAGCTGCGATATTTCCCATTTGCTAGGCCTGCAGAATCGAGTTTCAATCTTGCCAGGTTATCTCCTATGCAGGACGTAGCTCTATTTCATTACTTGCGCACCTATCATCGGGTAAATCGTCACAGTTTATTTACAAACATTCCAATGTTCTTTCATAATTTTCTCTTTAACTATAGATGTACAATCGTGTCACAGGTGGAGGAGTGGTTGGGAGCCGAACTGAACCCTCTCACCTGAAGGTGGATATCCACCTCACGAGGCCAGGTAGATTCCCACTAGATATCGAAATGCTGGAGTATGAATTGATATTGTGGCAGATCTCACAGAATACATCGACGATTATGCAGCAGGTGTTTCCAGTGGAGAAACCGGACCCTTTCAAGAGGGCAAAATGTACTTAAGTAATATGAGTCCACTTCTGTTTTGCATTACTATTATCATTACCTCAAGTTTAAGTTTCAGTTAATATTTTATAAATTAATGTTTTGAAATCGAAATCTCATTTCAAAATTATTTTCTTTCATAAGATCCCCACAAGATACGATTTTTGACATGGATGGAGAAGAAAGGGAGGGGTTTATGGTCATGAAACGTTCAGACAAGGCTTCGATAATGTAACACAAGAAAAAGGGCTAGAAATGAGAAATTAATATGAAAAATTTAGGGAGTTGTTCATCTGTAGGTCTCTTTCAGCGTCGTCAAAGTATGTGAGGGGTATTTCCGGAAGAAAATTGGCCTGAAGGGTCAAAATTCACAAAAAAACATATATATATTTTTTTAATTTTTGAAAATTTTGAAAAGCTGTATTTTATCAACTGTGCAGAGATGATTTTAGCCTCAAATTGTAGCAAATTTAGTCAATTTTCAGAAATTTCAATATTGTCATGATCGCAAATTTGTAATTTAGGGTTAAAATTGTCCAAAACTGAAGAAAGGTAGAAAATTTCGTGATTTTTTCATTTTTTGATAATGTTGCGTTTAGCTCTCAAGGTCGGAAACTTCGATTAACCATTAGGCCAATCTCATAAAAAACTTACCAAAACATCAGAACTATAACTATATCGAACTCAAGGTCTGATGTACATGGGAACTGGACTACAAATGAGAATAAACAACCTTACAGACGATTCTAGAAGAGTGACTAACATAAACAGTACGATGCTGGTACTATAAATTCATATTTTTATAATAGTATCACAAAATTATAAAAGTAGGAACCTGTGTACAATAAACGCAAGCGTTCTTCGCCATTTAGAATAACAGTTTTTTTTTTAATTAGTTGCATAAAAAACTGCTGTTACATGGAATAGACAAACTTATATCAGCAAATACAAAAAAGTTAATACATTTTTTAGTGCCAGGGGTAAATGTCACAGAATTTTATTTGATTGGTAAGCAATGCTTTATCACAATTTTATAATGTGACGTATAAAATCTTTTAACTTACTTTTAACGAAAATACATTATATGCTTGCAAGAGTTTTATGCATATTTATTTCAGAAGTCAAATGCTCCCGTATAAAAATTTCTCATATTGTCAAATTTTCTAAAAGTAGGTACCGTTATTTTTATCTGCATTTATCTATGATATCTTTAATAATTTATCCATAGAAAAAAATTGGCGTCTTTCGGACAGCGCGTCAGTCAAACAATTTCATTAATATATTTTAATGAATATTATTGCACTACCATTAGATTAAATAAAACGAAATGTGCCTCGTTTGTGAAATTTAAAATGCTTACATTGAAATTGAAATCGTTACGCCAGCACGTAAGTAGATTATTTGTGTGTCCGGTTTTCTGAAATTTCAATCAGAAGCAATTTAAGGTTTTTGTGGTATAATTGACGTTTTTCCCCGAAACCATTTACGCGTGTGTTGTTATGTTAATGTCGTTTGTAAAAACAGCGCCCATTTTTCACAAAAACGTAATCTATAATCTATTCTGTACATATTATCCAAATATTAGTAAAGTTTTCGAAATTTGTCTCAAGCCAAGGCGCTTCATAAACAATACTTAATTTCTACTTAATTACGAATAGAACGGTAAAACATGCACAAAATAAGTTTTTTGGGGTTTTTAGGATGTTAGTTTGGGGTTTTAGGATGTTAGTTTGGGTTATTTTAATAAATGTATGCTTATTTTCTAACCTGGGAAGGGTGTTTGTTTTGCCATTGTCCCATGAAGGATCAAAATTTAATTATTGTTTCAACTTATTACTACAAGAAACAATGATTTACATCCGGATAGATTTTTAAAGATGCATTTTTATTCCATTTTAATTCAATCATAGTTCAATTTTTACCTAATAAAACCATCATTTTGCCGCCATTTTGTACTTTTGTATGGAGTTAAACTTGCCGAAATTACCTAATTACGCACATATTACTTAATTAACTCAAACTGAGAACTAACCATAATTTGTGCCCGAAAGTGCGGCTGTTAGGGAAATAACTACCGGGTTTTGTAATCTGATTCGTTAGTAGACTGACAAGCGCCAAATCGGTGTAAGCAAACATATGCATTGCTTGCATACAGCGGGTTTCAATCGTGTTGTGCGACCTCAGAAAAGAAAATTCATTGAAATTTCAAAAAAAATAATTTTCATAATAATGAAAAGGCATGCAAGAACTTCTACAAGAGTGCACACATTTCACGTTGTCGTTGAAAACAATTATGCTTAAGCAAGATTTGCTGTTTCTCCGTTGCGTTTGGCAAGAACATGATTGTAGCCAGTGAATACACAATATTCACCATCACTCACAATTTAAAGTTTGCGTTGTTAAATTAACTTGTGTTAACACAAATTAACGTGTTAACACAAATTGCGCGACTATGTCCAATCAATAATTCTACATCTTTTAAATACTCGCTTGTACCCAAATTGAACCAATTTATTAAACTGCACGGAATACATATACAAGAAGATTATGATTTCATAAAAACATTATGATTTCTTCGATAAATAATAACCATTTGCGCATTATTGGGAATATTCTTCACTAACAACAAACATTCATAGAGTTTTTTGGGGAAATATGCCTCCCAGCCTGACACGGTCTCATAGAAGTTATCCCATTTCAATTTGTATTACGGTGAAGTATATGATTCATTATTTTTCTCTTATTCCGCTTCACTCTTAATACGCAATATTTCACTTTCAAATAGATGGATTTAGCTTTATTAATTTAAAACATGATTTATGATGTCGGGGGAAACGGAAAAATACGCACTTTTAATTTTAATTTCGTTTATTAAGTCACTGACGCGATATGTCAATTAGTATGCAGCGCCGTTATAGTCGCAGCCGACGGCGACTATGTTCATATCAAGAGTTGGATTATATTCATAATATCGTATTAGAATTAAATCACAAACCAGTCTATAAACCTAGCGTAGCCCACAAACTACTTGAAAACTGGGATATAACTCTAAAGGGGACGCGAGTAGGCGTTATTAAAGGTTCCCCAACATTTATAGTAACTTTTAGTAATAATATAACTAAATTCAAGTATTAATTCAAAGTAAACATTCCATATTTACCGTGAAGCGGAATTCGTAACCTTTACCTATGATTCAAATAGTTTTAGAAGGAGAGAATACCGCGCTTTCAGTTTGCATACACAAATTTACTCAAAATAGGTTATTAGATTCTTAGTTTGAGTTATTTGAATAATTTGTGCGTATTCAGATTGAAATGGAACCTTCCAAAAAACGTCACATCAAAGAAGAAGAAAACATAGCTGTCAAAACACGTGACATTTTGAACTTTAATTGAAAAAATTTAACTTTTAATGAATATTTTATCATCTCCCCCGACGTAAATAATTGTTTCTTGTAGAATTCTAGAATTTTACCAAAGTAACAATCCGTCGAATGATTTTTACTAGTAGTCACTAACGTGACATTTATGTTGCTTCTCCGCAGTTCTGTTTCTGTTGCAAGTTATTATGATAATCAAATCATTACTCACATAATACTGCCATGGACATGCCCAAGACAGATAGTGTTACCGTCAAGATGGAGCCCGGAACTACAGGCAAAGAGGGAGATGAAATGCCGGATACAGATATACTTCTAGACGTATCGGATATAAAAGAGGAGTGTTTGGAATACTCAGAGAAAAGTGATTCTACAGTTGGTAAGACTATATATTTAAAAAGTTGTAAAAATTATCAGAAAGGCCAGAGCATTTTTAAGCGAATGCGAATGTTTTTTTTTTACAAATTATCATGAACTGTTTTTAAAATTAGCATTTCCTAACGTTTATAGTCTCAAAGCGATAATGTTCCCTCCTTCTTGCAACCCCAATAGCAGCATACATGTATGTATGAAATCTTTTGGAAATCAACAGTTATATTTGATTATTTTTTACATTATTCCAAAAATACAACCAATTTTCTCCTTGTGTTAAGAAATGAACAGAAATAAAACTAAACAAAAACCATAATGTTAATATATAAAAATAAGTCATGAAGTTAATCAAATAAAATTCACGATAATAATAATAATACTTGGATGACTTGTATAGCGCCGTTTTTGTGCAAAAACACCTCAAGGGCGCTGTACAAACTTATAATACATTTGTACAGTGGTCTATGTTATTACTTAACTATTTATGCAGAAAATATACAGTTCAATACTTACCTGATAGGTCACTTGAGATTAACACTTAATTAACATTATCTAATTGTTTATTGGCGAAATTTAGATACAGGATTTAGGACTTAATTGAAAAATTGAATATAACTGGACTTTCTCTCGATAGAACTATATTAACAACGATAGAAAAGTTACTCATGAAAACCACTATTTTATGGACTTTTTATGTTTTTTCAGTTCGTAATCGAAGATTCTCACTTTTATTCAAACAAATTGTTTCCTTTTGAATTTTGTATTAAATTTGATAAAATATTTTTTGTTGTTTTCAGAATCGAGTGATCCACATCAACTCAAGAAGCACGAAGAGCACGGAAAATATTCAAGCAATAACTTCAAGCGTATAAAGAAAGTTGAGACATCCTCGAAACCATTCACATGTTTAGTTTGCAACTATTCATGTTCATTCAGATCCGTTCTTAAGCGCCACATGCTCTCTCACAGCGTGGTAAAACCATTTTCGTGTCCAGACTGCAACTATTCGTGTTCACAAAAGTCGCACTTAACGAGCCACATGTTCACGCACAGCGAAGAAAAACCATTTTCATGCTTAGAGTGCGGTTATTTATGCGCGAGAAAATTGCAATTAAAGAGTCACATGTTTACGCACCGCGGAGAAAACCCGTTCCATTGTTCTGAATGTAACTATTCTTGTGCGGTTAGCTCAAGTTTGAGAAGACACATGCTCACTCACAGCGGAGAAAAACCATTCTCGTGTGCGGACTGCAATTATACGTGCTCGGTTAGGTCGTATTTAAAGACTCACATGTTGACGCACCGTAGAGAAAAGATTTACTCATGCCCCGAGTGCACGTATGTTTGTTCTCGAGATTCGCAACTCAAGAACCACATGATAACTCACAGTGGAAAGGTTGCGTTCTCGTGCGTCCAATGCGACTTTTCGTGTTTGTTCAAGAGTGACTTTAAGAGGCATTTGATGAGTCACAGTGGAGAGAAACCATTCTCGTGTCCTGACTGTAAATATACGTGCGCACGAAAGTCGCATTTAGATAGACATTTGTTGACTCACAGTGCTCAAAAACCTTTTGCGTGTTCTCACTGCGACCATACCTGTTCAGAGATGGGCAATTTGAGGAGACATATTTTGTTGCAACACGGCGCCAGCGGGGAGAATTCATCCTCGGCTGGTTTTAATTAGGCATATTGTGTTTATTTATTGTAATTATCATCCTATGTCATAAAACGATCTTACTAAAGCGCTCACTACTATAGATATATTTTTTTAATACTCGCAAGATTCAACACGAACTAACTCCAATCTAGACATCTTATTTTTATTTTAACTTGCGACATCTATAGACTTTTAGTCTTCAATAATTAAAAAGAAATAGTATATATTTAATGAGACCGCGTCTGGCTGGGAGATATATCTCCCAAAAATGCTCTACGGGTGTTTGTTATCTTTGAGGAATATTTCCCAAAATTGTCGAAGGCGTATACAGTGTATTCTATATATACAGTGTTGCGGTGGATGCAAATGCCTAGCATATTTATTGTGGGTGGTTTCGGCGATTGCCTGCAACTTGTCCGATAGTGTTAATACATTGTGTATGTGTAGACTGAATGTTTTTATTAGTAGACGGTGGGGGTAATGTCTAAATTTAGTTTATATTTATACGACCTACCTATCGAATGTTGGTAAACTTGAAAATTTACGATATCTTTCCAATGAAATGATACAAATACAAGAGGCATTATAATCATATTAATCCAACAAAAATGTAGCACCGCTCGTGAAAAAGACAGCCATTCAAAGAACATCTATATGAACGGGCCGCTTAAGTATGTTCACTGGATCTAGTTCAGTGAAATCACGCGTGTTATCTCAAGAACGCATCTTCACTCTACTAATTCTTCTCATTTATTAATTCAATTCAATTTGTACATTTTTTAATAACATTTGTAAGGGTCTAAGTCGTTATGATTGTACTGTTTAAATAATGTATTTGCAGTGCTAAAACCCCCGTAAGTGCGTTGTAGGACATGAAAAACATATCGATCTTTTGATCAACTGCATTTAGGAAATATGTGACTCTCCGCACGGTGAGTTCATGAAAAAATGGTGCGACCCGCTCTACAGTAAATGAAGTTATGGTGACGTGCGCGAAAGTAAGACTCTGGTACAAAGAAATTTATTTGAGTCAGAATCTCATTGTTAGATATGTAGCCGTTTAGTAAAAATAAAAATATTTAATCAGTGCAATACCTCTACGTGTCTCTAAGGAGTGGTAATTGGTCATGCCCAGAATATAAATTTTTTTTTTTTTTTTTTTTTTATGTTCTTTATTCAGTAAAGTTTATACATTACAGTAAACGGGTAAATTTTTGGCCACCACACTAGGCACATGCCCGTGTTGTAGTGGTCAAATAGATGGGTATAGCCAAGGGTAATGACCGTAGAGATATAAAAATAAAAATCTTATACATTTCTTGTGAACTCTTTCAATGTACGTTAGTTAGTGTTCAAAATGTACGAACCCTTAGCAAAGTTCACCACCAGTTACTTTACAGGCTCCTGCCTAGCACCTAGCGGTCAGAGGTAAAACTAGGGCTAACCACAGACATATGAATATATAGACTAGAAATTAAAGGTGAGGGGTAAAATCAACTGTTGAAGAACGAAGGGGGTAAAGCTGACTGTGATTCGTCAATAAATCAATCTGACAGTATATAGGCATCTCGCATTATAATATCACCATTTAGTTCTTAAAAGTAAAATCTGCTTTTGAATGAATAGACTTTTTTACATGGGAGCGCAAATTACTCGCCACGTTATGAACAAATTTGCGAAGTCCAAATTCGGCAAAAAAAATTTTCTTCTATTTTCAGAGTCGAATATTTTGTTTACGTATTTAGTTAAGACACTTTTATAAGTGTTCATAATTTAGTTCCCAGTAACCAACGATGCGTACAGATATATCTCGATGTGATAGTATATGTTTCTACAAACTGATCCATATTATACGATGTAATTACGCTTAAAATAATGCTTACATATGGAATGTAATACGACAATTGGGTTTATTCTCTTTTTACATCTATTTTTACAAGTTTTCATAGCTAAGCCACCATTTTGCCGTGTTATTTCGTAAAATGCCTCGACCATAGCTCGACGCTAGTTCGAACAAGAATGATGCCGTCACATTTTCAAGATTCACGGGAAGCCATACGCGAGCCCAGCCGGCTCCAATGGAACCGGTATGGGGAGTGGGGAATAATACGCTTTTAATCACTTAGGGCAGGTCTACTAATATTCATATGTCTATGGGGCTAACAGATAAACCAGATGTTTTGCTTTATCAATTGGCTTTCTTTGACAGTGTTTGTTTACAATTAGCTTGTCAATGTGTGTTACTTGGTTAGATTATAAAAAGCCTCGCCGACTGGATTTTTTCTTCTTCTCTCCTATAAAATAGTAACAAGCAGTCATTATGGTCTACAGACCATTCGTAAAAGTGTTTTGTTCGGGTCGGGAATAATTTAACTCTTTGTAACATTAAATAAGGTGAAATGCAGTTTTGTGCAGTAAAAACAAACAAAAAACCATGCTTCTGTTATTGAAGACTTCATCAAGCTCAAACAAATCTTGACAGTTAGCGTGGGGCCAAGATGATTGAACTTGACTCCAATGAATTTCAGACTAGCGTGTAATATAATATCCTCAGCGTCTGTTAAGCATCAGTTTTTTTAACAAAATAAGAATAGAGAATTATTAATTCATAAAATAATGTTTGTACCTGCTGCAACTCCGGGTTTGTATCAAACTCTTTAAATAAAAACTCAACCCGGTCTCAACCTTGAGCTTGTTATTTATTTTAGAGGAACTGTTGCGCGGCCTTTTTCATACAAAACTAAATTAGGATTTGAGCCCAAAATATCCAAATATACTGAAAAATTATTTTTTTAATCAAAAGGTGTAGCAAATGTCTAGTACGAATATGTGCTGTTTAAAAAAATATATATAAAGGCCATAAAAAAATTAAATTTTGCATGATTTAAAATCAACTTTTATTGTCAGTAATACATTAATCGTAATTATTTTTGCAAATCTACCGTGCATAATAATGATGAAAATAAAGCTTTTTTGGGTATACATTTTAATTTATGTATAACAAATTTGTGTTCCACAGTAAATCTGTCGTTATTTAAATTTACGCACATAAAAATGTTTTTTTTTAATCATTTAAATTTTATTTTTCATTTCGTGATATTTGGATGGCAAATTGAGCAGATAATTTTTTAAAATTATTTAACATCAACCCATAACAAAATTCTAAATTAGTCTATAAAATCATGTAAAAATTGAAATATTTTATAATTTAAAAAAAAAATAATTAAAGGAGCACAAATCCATACTAGATATTTTCTATGGTAACCGGATAAATCATCACAATGGTAATTCATCACATCTTTAAAAAGTTATATAAAGTCATGGAGAGTGATGAAACAAAAACTTTATTAACTGCATAGACATATGAATATTAGTAGACCTGCCCTAAGTGATTAAAAGCGTATTATTCCCACTCCCCATACCGGTTCCATTGAGCCGGCTGGGCTCGCATATGGCCTCAAGTGAAATTTGAAAACGTGACGTCATCATTCTTGTGCGAACTATGGTCGAGGCATCATCGGTTCATTTTACGAAATAACACGGCAAAATGTTGACTTGTGATATGAAAACTTGTAAAAATAGATGTGAAAAAGAGAATAAACCCAATTGTCGTATTACATTCCATAAGTAAGCATTATTTATTTTAAGCTTATTCACACCGTATTATATGGATCAGTTTTAGAAACATATACTATCACATCACAATGTAGCGATTCTCAAGTGTGCTCATCGTTGTTTACTGGGGTAAGTAAATTATGAGACATTTGTAAAAGTGTCTTAACTAAAGACTCTGAAACTAACTACGACTCTGAAAATAGAAGCTGCCTTACTTTGCCGAATTTGGACTACGCAAATTAGTTCATAACGTGGCGAGTAATTTGCGCTCCCATGTAGAAATGTCTATTCATTCAAAAGCAGATTTTACTTTTAAGAACTAAATGGTGATATTATAATGCGAGATGCCTATTTACTGTCAGATTGATTTATTGACGAATCACAGTCAGCCTTACTCCCTTCGTTCTTCAACAGTTGATTTTACCCCTCGCCATTATCTTCTCGTCTATTAATTCCTATGTCTGTGATTAACTGGGTTATGTAGGTTAGGTTAGGTTTTAAAAAAATCATCGTTTCTAATGACTTTAGATCACTTTTTAAAAGTGTGTTGAATTGTCACTGTGTTGAGTTATCATGGAACCATTTCCTATACCTCTTAATTAAAAAATGATTATTCTTAATTTTAATGAAAAATGAATGTTTAATTCATTTCGGCTGGGTATTTTGGCCTCAACTCTAAATTTAATGAATTTATATTAGGTATTTTGGCCTCAAATCCATATTTAATTCGTTTCGGTTGGGTATTTTGGCCTCAAATCCAATTTTATGTTTTGTATGTAAAAGGCCGCGCAACTGTTCCTTTGTCAATCCCTGCATTATCAACAGCTGTGCGCCATCTATTGGTAACCTCTTAAACTAATATTCTTAACTTGTCTCTAATATTAGTTGTTAAAATTTAAAAAATTAAAGGAATATTTCACAATACTGATTCGTGCACAACTAAGCGAAAGTAGTAATGTTGATTTTGTGTACTATAGCATGTTTTTAAACTAATTGATAGATGGTTTGTGTCAATCAGAAATAAACTAATTAAATAATAATGCAAAATATTTTTTTCTACTGTTAACAGATGGTACAGTAATTTAAAATTTAGCGACAATATGATATATAAGTCATGCAGATGATTTTTATTGCTGTGCGGGTGATTGACCATCCATTGTTAACAGACCACATACACAAACGCAATGTAGGCATGCTGAGTCAGTTCTACATGTACTTCAATGGAGCATGTCCGAAAGAGCTACCAACATTTATCCCTATGACCCGGTGCACATACGCGAAACTGATACACGAGCGGAACACTTGTTCAAAATGGTTGATGTTGGCTTGTGGTAGAGCGGCAGTGAGTTCGACGGTATGCTAAAGGAATTATATTCCTGAGGCGTATGTATGGTAAAACCGTGAGTAAAGACCATGTTAAATATGTGGAGAAGGGTAAAAAGATAAATATTCGTAAAGAAGGGTAATTAATAAGATTTTTAAAAATACGCTGAGTTGGTTTGGGCATGTAAAGAAGATGAAAGAAGAAAGGAGTGAATATATGGCACGAAAGTAAAAGGTAGAAGAAATCGGGGGCGCCTGAAAACGACATGGTATGATAAAATGAATCAACGTTCACGAAACCGTTCACAGTTGGTGCTTTATGATAACGAGTCGTTTATTTGACTCGTTTTTGTGTAAGTCTTTTCTCATGTGAAACGAGCTACCGGCATCCGTTTTCCTCCTACATAATATAACACCAGCATCAACCAATCCCTTCCCACAGCCCGTGTCTTAACACGAATTACAACGCTAATTCCCCCTTACACTGTACAGACACCGGCGATCTTGTCAGGTCAAACGTGTTTTTTTAAATGTATTTCTGTGCAATGTTATTGACACATCAGGAAGTATTTGATGTAATTATTTTTGTGTGTGATTGCGCTGCAGGTTTTCTTAATCTCATGGGTGTGATTGCGCTGCAGGTTTTACTAGTCTCATGGGTGTGCTTGTGCTACAGGTTTTTTTAATCTCATGGGTGTGATTGCGCTGCAGGTTTTACTAGTCTCATGGGTGTGTGCTTGTGCTGCAGGTTTTACTAGTCTCATGGGTGTGTGCTTGTGCTGCAGGTTTTACTAGTCTCATGGGTGTGCTTGTGCTGCAGGTTTTCTTAATCTCATGGGTGTGATTCCGCTGCAGGTTTTCTTAATCTCATGGGTGTGATTGGGCTGCAGGTTTTACTAATCTCATGGGAGTGTGCTTATGCTGCAGGTTTTACTAGTCTCATGGGTGTGCTTGTGCTGCAGGTTTTAATTTTTTTCTTAGAAATTTACTTGATGTATGGCCATTATTAATTAACATACTATAACATTTTCTCGTCTTTGGTATATTATCTATCTTTCTTGAGTATAATTTTAATAGCTCTATTTTGTAGTATTTCGATTATTTGTATTAAACATTAAGAATAGATTGCTTCTACAGAAGGTGGTCAACCATTTTCTCGCCATGGTATAAGTAACAGATGGTTACTCCTTCGAGGCCCTTACAAGGACTCTAGAATCTAGATCTAGAGCCTCCAATGTCCCTGCATTCGGTGATAGGAAGCAGCATGCAAGTACTTACTATAAATAATACACAGTTGAGTTAGTAAAAACATAAAAAAACGCTGCAGCTGTAACAGGTGTAAATATTTTCAGTAATTTAAAATAATATGTACCTACAATAGTTGAATGAAGTAAAGGAAACGAAGTGACGGATGGTGCATTTCAGATCCAATGATAATGTGCATGGCAACGGCTAGATTATTTCTACAGTAATTAACATATTAAGTGATTGCGTTGTATCATAGGCATTCCAATTATTATCAAATATGCCAAATCTGGGGTTCCTTGACATTTCATCAAAATGACAATTAAACACACCTTTAAAAAGAGTCATTTTTCTGTTCTTACTAGGATTTTACAGTTGTAATATGAACTTCGTCACATGAATAAACCGAGTACAATGATCAAACAATTGGGATTGATGAGGAATTGCAAATAAAGTTGTTCCTCTTGAAACAATACAGGATTTTTTTTGGATAAATCTAAGAGAATGAAATGATTCATGATTTAGTCCATTTCATAACCATGGATCTCATTTCATTTAGACAGTAATTTAAAATTAATGAACCAACAGATAATAAATTATTGTTCCGACGTTCCTACTTATTTTTATCCTTGATACTATTTCCGTTTTAATTTTTAATTTTTTCTGTTTTTAATATGTTTGAATCTATTTGAAAAAAAAAAATTTCCAACTCCTTACAAAAATGGATGTGTGCGTGTTTTTTTTAATAACATGTAGTTTTAAATACAGAGGTCAGACTTTAAAAAAGGAACCGTCCGACTATCTGGTGCTTACTTTTGTAAATAATTTCTTTTTACTTCCGTTGTCTATGGATTTGTCAACATTCGTCGAGTGGTATATTTATGATTCGTCGTCTCCAGGCATCTCCTTGCTCCCTAATGTGAGTGGTTTATACGATAATTGGTTTATAAACGTCATAATAACTGCTTTAAATTTATATGATTTAAGAGTATTTGTACTTATTACTATCAGATTTTTATAGTGATTTTTTTAAAATTCAAGCGTTTCTACTTTTGTAGTGACGTTTCTTCAACACTTAGTAATAATTGACCGCCACACTTCGCCTTCTATGTAAGTAGCATCTGGTTATATTGACTAAGTAAGAATTAACTCCTTAACTGGTTTATTGTAAGAATATATCGCTTAACTTATTTCCGATCGATCCGTTTAACAGGATTCACGATATAACAAATCGATCTACCAACGAAAGATTAACATGGCCCGGAAATTATAAATATCAATCGTCAATAGTTATCGATTTACGCAATTGATGAGATTGACAATAATTGCAGAAATTGATCTTTTACACGTGTACAGAATCAATTGAAGCGATTGACATTAACATTGTCATTAGTTTGAATGAGCCCATAGTCACTGACGCAGCGGAAAGTTCTAGAGATTGACAATGGTTCCGAACTCAGTTACATCGCGAATAAAGATTTTGTCTAGTTATTATTTCCTGAGCATCTATACCTTTAATATGCACAGATTTCATTCAGATCAACCTAATTACTAGGTATAAGAAACAACTATTTTCATCGAGGAGATGGACAAACTTGCACAAAATATGGTATCCGGTTCTAAGTTTAGTTTTATGAAAATAATTTGAGCTTATTTAGATTGGAATGGAACCTTCCGCCAAACATCGAATCTGTCAAAATGGTGAAATTTTCAACTCTGATAAAAACATGGAAGATGATTACTATATTTGAACACTTTAGGAAGGCGAGGGTTTCCGCAAAACAACTCGGCCGAAAATATTGACGGGTTGAAGCAAATTGACAATTATTTATATTGATCGTCTCTGGGCCACATTACATGAGTTACAATTACTTGAGTTTGTTCATTGCTAATTTTTGTCCGCGGTCCTACATTAAAACCAAGCGATTGGTTAGCTAATTAAATCTTTACCCTAAGCGGAAGAGTTAACCCGATTCAGTTAATTTAATGATTGCAATATATTTTGTATTAGATTCATTCAATGTCAACAATTAAATAGAGGTCATCAACCGATTGTGTTTTCAGAGCACCACGAATATTTCAATAAGAGTTTGATATTAGTGCGGAAAATACTCGAAAGAACCAAGATATTGTTCACTTTATATAATAATTTAATATAATTATTATAAAAGTGAACAAACCTAAGATTTTTATTTTTTATTTAATTATATAACGCCCAGAGGGCTTTTACATGTAGATGGTACAAATATATATTTTTTTTAATACATGCAAGAAACAAAAAAAAGCAAGAAAAATAACAAGAGCATAAATAAAAATGTACAGCGATTTGACTGGTTTACAAAAATAAAACTTCTATTTAGAAATAGTGTTGGAAAAAATCTTTTACGTGACCCACAAAATTCGCAAAGTTAATATTAAATATATCGACATCACCTAAGTATTGGTTTCCCATAGTGTGAAACCGTTCTATTGGGGAGTTCGCAATGTAATTGCGCTTATGTGTGTTGCAGTGGAATATTGTATTTTATCGTGTTGTTATCGTAGATATTCATAAGTTTATGAGTTGCAGAAGTTCGCAACAGTCGAATTTAGAGCTTAGAATTTTGAATAAAAATGTAAGGTCGTTTATTTTACGCCTGTCTTCCAATGTGTGTATTTTTAGAGTATTTAATGAAAAATGATATTGTAAGTCTTCTAGTGGGATATTTAATTTAAAATTCATAAAATGTATTTTTTTGTATTCGCTCAATGTCATTAATGTGAATTTTGTAAGAGGGAGTCCAAACTATTATTATATACTATATTAGTAACCATTTATAATTTTTGTATATATATGACGAACTTTCACTAAGAAAATAATTTGAATCACAATATATTCAACACGTTTGACGTACTAGATATTCGCTAAATATACATAGAACCCTACTAGGGTAGATTTTTTACCAAAAAACTAAATTTCAACCAACAAAATCTAACACGAACACGCGTAACATCATCAACAAAATGCAGTAACTTCATTTCAACGATATTTATATTGTTATAATATTATCACATCCTGTATTATCATACATTCTATGATATTACTTTTTACTCCTACACCAAACTCAAGAGCTAGTTCTCTTCATTGGTGTCGAAAGGCTACGTTACAAAACTAATTTATTTTAATAGAATAAAAAATATATATTTGCATGGTACACATATTACACATAATAATAACGGACCAAAAATAAAATACATTTGCTTATTTTTTCTAACTGCCTTAATTTTTTTATTACTTACCATTATTTTATTTCTTACTATTTAATCTAAATTCGTTTAATTAAAGTCATTTAAAAACCGTACATTTTTATTTACATTCATAATTTGTCACATAAAATTGTTAAATGGCTTCAGCACCGGTAAAGCACCCAATAAGGCTAACATTGTCAGTTTTTATTTTATTACTAAATACTTGTTAAAAAAAATATATATATATATACAAGTGAAAATAAAAAATACTTGATATATTATTATTTATAATTATCATCAGACCTAATACTAAATGTCCGCTTTAAATGTCTATAAGTTTATATGTTTTGTTGCAGTTATTTTCACTCTAGACCAATTATCATCACTTAACAGGACGTTATCACCGGGTGCCATGGATCTTTCTTACCAAGAATGTGTTCACATTAAGACGGAACCAGGGTTCCAGGAAGAAGACACAGAAGAAACGCCGTGTACAGACATTAAAATCCACCTCCTTGAAGTAAAGACCGAATATTTGCAGTACACCGAGAGCGTTCAGCCAACTAGTAGGTTGTATTGTATATATCACAAGAGTCTTTCAGATGACGCATTCAGCACAGCTGCTTCTCTATTATACTAAAATAAAGTACTACATCCTTGATAGCATTATGAATATAGGCCGTGCTGTAGAAATGCACTGACAGTTAAAGATATCTGTTTTCGGACTTCATGTAGTGTGATTAGCAGGATTTAGTACTAAACCTTCGACAACATTTGAATACCTAGGAAACATTGCAAACTGATCCACTTGCTATTGCACGAAGCCTGTTAACAGGAATTTAATTCAATAATATTGTAAAATACAACAATAAATCACAAACACGATTTTTGATGTAACTAACCGTTACACTCTCGTTTTTCTTTTCTATTTGGGAGGCGGGTTTGGGTACCACCGTCCGGGAACCATTTATTTGATAACCAACACTTCTGTCATTGGTCACGTGGAATCAGTGGCAAGCTACGGCCGGTGATTTAGCAGGGGTGTCCGGGTTTATCGGGTGAGGTGTGTTCAGGATGCGCCTGCCCACCAACTGCGTGGCGTGCCAGATCGGAGAAGCTGGTTTGGGGCGATTTTTTTCACTCCAACTGTTCTCTTGACCCATCGAGGGATATGTAGCGGTTATGTCACCGCTCCTAGGGTCATAAAATCATAATCAGACTGCACGAGTTAAACAGCTGAGACAGCAATCATCATCGACCCAGAGCCATCTCTCAACTGCGCAACTCAACTGATGTATTATTCTGACTCACAATAAATGCTGTGACAACAACATCATATTCTATTGTCTCACTATCAATTCCCATAGATATATTAATTAGTCCGTCACTCTTGGACACACTGATCCCTAGATTCCTAGCCACCCCGTGCACATGTTTCCTTCCCAAAACATCCTCTCCTTCCTTTCATTAAAAAGATCCTCCATACAGCATTTCCAAAGAGAAATTAGGCCCTGAGGGAAATTATATTCCTCAGGACCTCTTATGTAGGGTTATTGTGTATTGTTGTTTCGCCATTCCAGATAGTATAAATGTGGAGATTGATCCCATCAAGGCAGAACTGGGACTCAAAAAAGAAGATAGAGGTGGGATTCCTTACGTTGAAATACACGTAGAACTGCCGGATGTTAAAAATGAATTCTCAGAACACTGTGAAGGTATCAACCAGACTGAAGGTTAAACCGATGTTTGTTTGTCTGAAATTTTTTCTGTATTAATTTTAGATAACTACTAATGGAGCTTTATCCGTCATCTTTTTCAGACCTGAAGACGCGTCTTGAAGATAAACCATATTCATGTACCCATTGCAACTACTCCTGCTCACGGAAGTCAGCGTTAGCACTGCACTTGCGTAGCCATACTGGAGAAAAACCGTATTCGTGTTTTCATTGTAACTACTCCTGCTCACGGAAGTCAGCATTATCACAGCATTTGCGCACCCATGCTGGAGTAAAACCATTCTCATGCTCTTACTGCAGCTATGCATGTTGTCAAAAAATACAATTAACACGTCACGAGCTTACCCATTCTGGAGAGAAACCTTATTGTTGTTCCGCCTGCAACTATTCATGTTATGATAAGGGAACTTTAAAACGTCACATGCTTACCCACACTGGAGAAAAATCTTACGCATGTTCCTATTGTAACTATTCATGTTCTCATAGTGGAAGTTTAAAAGTGCACATGCTTATCCATACTGGAGAAAAACCTTATTCGTGTTCCTACTGCAGCTTTTCATGTTCTAATAGGCAAACTTTGAAAAACCACGTTCTAATCCACACTGGAGAAAAAGATTTTTCGTGTTGCTACTGCAACTATTCATGTTCACGAAAGGGAACTTTAAAACGGCACATGCTTACCCATACTGGAGAAAAACCTTATTCGTGTTCCTACTGCAACTATTTGTGTTCTCAAAAGGGACATTTAAAACGTCACATGGTTATCCATACCGGAGAAAGACCTTATTCATGTTCCGACTGCAACTATTCATGTTCTCAAAGAGGACCTTTAAAACAACACATGCTTACCCATACTGGAGAAAAACCTTTTTCATGTCCTTATTGCACCTATTCATGTTCTCGAAAGGGTTATTTGAAAAGCCACATACAGACTCACAATAGGGAAAAACCTATTTCATGTCCCCAGTGCAGGTATTCTTGTTCTGGAAAGAAATATTTACAACGTCACATGTTGACTCACAGTACAAAACAACCATTTATATGATGCTTTTGAGGCCAAATTATTGTATAAACTTAAATCGCCAATGTCATCCTCCGCCTTCTCGTTTGTTCAACGCGAGCGCCACGCGTTTCAGGCATTAGTTTCCCACATACTGGTTTCTGGTTGAGATCGCACAGGGGGTAAACTGCTTGCATACATAATAATTTATGCTAAAGAAGTTGAAAATCCTCTAATTAATTTAAGAGAATAATCAAGTCCTGGATATGACACCATTACTGTTACAACATTAAAAGCCGTACGTAAGGTAATCAGACCATGAATTTTGGCGTCCCACAGGGAACTGTACTGGGACTTATTTTATTTATTATTTACGTCGACGATTTCTTTGATAATATTAATTTAACCTGGAACAATATCCACAGAAAGGTTGAATTTGACATAAACTTGTAAAAATTGATTCGATCAAGATTTACAATCACTAAATACTAATAAAAAAATTTGTAATACCCTTCACTCTTAATTACTATTAGTACACTATTTACAATTAACAAAAAGTTTATTAAAATTATTTTTCTACTTCACTGCAATTTTCTCACCATAGCGCATAATACCTATAATATTATTAATTACTAATAAATAACTACAATAATGTACTGTACACTCCTCTTTCAACCACAAGAAGAGTAATATTAAAGTGTAGAAACTAATACGAATAAAAATATGTATAATTTTAAGTCACTAGTTATTTTTATTTTTTTATTAGAAACAATAACTTTACAATGATTTACAAATTTAAATATTTCGAAGCTAATTGCAAAAAAATGATAATTCTTAAACGAAACTGGCCAAATCAATTGAGAATTTATTTCTCGCGTTTGAATTGGGGAGTGGCGTCATAATGGTTTACTACTGACGTGTACCTGTCGATGCTCGACTTTTCTCTACTTTCAATAAATATAATGTCAATTGTATGTAATTAATTAATAATTGTATGTAATTAATATCAAACAATCGGAAGAAATTCTCTTAATGATAGTGAAAACCGTATCAAACTCTGTTGCATAGTATAGAAGAACAAGCGCACAAACAGACAGACGCGGATAGTAACTTTGTTTTACATATGAGACTAGCTGACATATACCCGGTGTTGCTGGGATTATCCTCAGGACATAGACATTTACCATCGTGTACTTTTCTGTAGGCCTTTTTAAGATATATAATTCCGTAGTACGTTATTTTGATGTATCTCATAAGGTTTAGCTAGCGTTAACAATGTAGTGCTCGAAAATATATTTTTACGACTTGTTTATAAAACGTAGACTTTTCTGTACTTTCCATAAATAAAATATGCATGTATTATATATATATAAACCTTTCGGAAGAAATTTTCTAAATGATAGTGAAACCTCTATCAAAATCCGTTGCGTAGTTTAGAAGAAGTAAGCGCACAGATAGAAAGACGTGAATAGCGACTTTATTTTATACTATTTAGAGATGAGGTGTAAAATTTCATTAATTGATAATTAGTTGATAATTTTAGATAACTTAATATGTTGTTGACTAATCTGAACAAAAACAGAATATAAATATACTTAACTTCGGTGGATGATATAATACTAAAAGCAGTGCCAAACAGAAAGATAATTACAAAAACTCTATAGATACAACATTATTTTTCTTCTTTTGTTAAACGTTTGTTTTATAATACACATCAGTATATTATATGCATTTATTTTTTATTTGCCTTACGAGTAAATTATTTTCCTGTTTTCAGTCTTACTGGTTTGCAACATACATGAATAATTATATGCATATATGAATGTACAATGTACATACTTACTTTATTTACAATATTAGGTGTTATTATTTGGATTTGATGTTAATCTTAGTATTAGCATTTAATTTTTTTTTGTATTTAGTTATGCTATTATCCATGAATTATGTTACACTTACATACATAAACTGTCGATTTCCTCTGTAAAAGCCGGATAGGGCGTTAATGAATAATAAAATCAAAATAAAAAAATAACCAAGACTATATTATTTTATTAAATTATTTTACCTCAGGGCGTGAAGAAGGTTCCAAAAATCCTTGAAGTTAATAATAAATTTGAAAGCATTTGCTTTGTGACATTATTGTGAAGAAGAAACCTTAGCCAGGCGCCATGTGTAACATATGATTGACATTACAGTGAGAGTAATTATAACTAGAATTAAGATAACCAGTATAAAGAAACCAGATAACTCCTTTTGCGTGTCGACTTAAGATTCACCCATCACTCCTTCCCACGAACCTTCCGCTGACAGTTGATGACGATGTTACATTTGAATTTGTGCGGCCCAAGAGAACAAGCCAATTTGGAAGGTCTCAAAGTACAGGGTTTTCCAATAAGAGGTGTTATTTTGATATTCAATCGTAAAAGATCAATGGTTTCGTTGCTTGTGTGGCACGTAGCGCCGTCTTGTTGAAAATAAACGTTGTTCAAATCAATACCATCCAATTCCGGCCATAAAAAATAATTAATCATCTCTCGATAGCGCAATCCATTCACCGTAACAGTTGCACCAGCCTCTTTTTCGAAAAAGTAAGGTCCAATGACTCCGCCGGACCATAAACCGCACCAAACAGTCACACGTTGAGAATAGAGAGGCTTTTCCACAGTAACTCTTGAGTTTTCCGAGCCCCAGATGCGACAATTTTTCTTGTTGACGAAGCCACCGAGGAGGAAATGGGCCTCATCACTCAAGATGATTTGAATTTGATTCACTCAAGTGAATTTTAATCATTTCAATGCGTTGTTGAAGCGTGTACCGTTCCATTTTTATTAATGGCGTTTCTACTTGTCAAATGTCAAAAAATGACAGCTTCAAAAGTAACATCTACCGAAATAGCGGGCTATTCAAAATAACACCTCTTATTGGAAAACCCTGTAGTTTGCATAAGCTGAAATATTTTAAAGAATACTGTGGTGTATGTCTATTTCCATAACTAGTTTAATTATAAAATGTCAACCATAATTATGTATTGTAAATGTAAATTGATTTATTACTACAACTTTTGAACATAATAATACAGCATTTTATTTTATTTATTAGACATTATTAACGGTTCCTAAACGAAAAATTGAAAAAGAAAAATCAGAAAAGGATACGGTCACATCTAGGACTCGAACACAGGACCCTTGTCTTGCCACCGTTCTACCAACTGAGCTAATGGGACCCTATCTTCTTCGGTCATGTTTAACTGTATCATACTTCGAATACGAACTACCAACATTGTCTTCATTTTCTCACAGCACATTCTAATTGGCTGCTTTCTTTATGTATGATCGCAACTCACATTAAAATAAAAAAAAGATATATTTATCTAAGACATTTTCTAGATTGTACTTAGTTCGAGTTGAATCTTGCGATCATAAAGATAAATAATTAAATAATAATTCAGGTTTTTCAATCGGTAATTTTGTATCTCCCAATATAAATTGCTCTTCCATTAGAAGCATTTGCTTGTGTGTGGAAGAGGAGTGTACATGTACATTTGGAATCAGTTTTACAATATGATACATGCATAATTTTGTGAAATTGTATATTAATTGTTACATCGTTATCACTATTACGACATTAAAATATATGAACATTTATGTATTTAAGAAGGAGATAATTATGTATTGCTAACTTTAACTATTTATCGAAAAGTGCGTACATGAGCCCACGAGTTTCTTAAGTCTAAACGAAACATGAAACAGAACAAGACACAGAAAATAAATTAAAGTAACAGTACAACTGGGAATCGAAACTAAAATCTGTCTTACCGGGACAACACTTCGATCTACTTTTCTATGTTCATTTTATAACTTTACTATAACTATACAACTATTTGTTTACCTGCGTACTAACATTGAGACATAACCCTGGAGAATCACCAATGAATCATTAAGTTTCCCTCATATTAAAAGGGAGTTCATTCAACATAAATTTGTTTTACCTATTTATTGTTATTCAAAAGCAACCATATCAATAGGATGTTAAATTACAATGTTAACGCAAGTATGCATAATTGTGGGCGTCTGACTTGTCAGTGTAGAGCGAGACATATATATTATAGTTGTATAAAAGCCCATACATTGGATTCAACTCTCTCTCTCACATCCCAGCTCGCAACTAGATAGCGTGCATCTGTAATCTATGTACACAATTAAACAATAAACTACAGTAATCTCCTAATAACCGAGTGTCATTATAATAATAATTCCGGAACATTATTATAATAGCGGAACAGCCATCATAACAATTATAGTGCAGTGTCTTGCAACACTGTACAAGCGGTTCGGAACTGCTCGGGAAGGCCGAGCACTTCCGAACCGGTCGCGTAAACGGGCGAGCGTGCGCGGCGCTGGCCAGACGGAAAACCACCCCACTAGCGAGCACACGTTACCAACTAATATTGTACAGCTCGGTTGTAATTGCTTTTATCGTAATAAATCTGTAAACGAACCATCAGAGTTATCAATCATCTAACGAGCCTTGAGCAACAGAAAAGTGTAGTAAACAATAGAAACACTACATATAGCAATAACAATATGCAGATCAATATTATTATACTGTCAATTATTTTACTAAATCTCCACGCTGCATTGAATAACTACCAGAGATTGATCACCTACAATGAAGTGTCTGCATATAGGAGTCGTGTTTTAGAATTGTACTCATGTTGCACTTTCCTCTTATATATATTGCTGAATGAATATTTTGTGCCATCGTAAGGCCTACACCCGCAAGATAGTTAAATTCCGATATGACAATCAAATGTTTCGCTTCTGTGAAAAAACATTTTTTGAACTAGTATTTCAACCACAGAAATTTGTACTGATTGCACCCAATATAAATTAATTTTGCGAGAATGTCCCCAAGCAATTATTGCATATCGAAAAGTTGATTCTGCGAATGATAAATAAATCATTTTAAAAATATTCACAGGAACGAAACATTAACGGAGAAAGAAATTTGTTATCGGAGGTCTAAAATCGTCGCAACTTTTCGTAGGATAGCGGTAAACAACACAACAAATACTAACACATTTTTAACATATAATCAAGTAACATGTTTTTCTTGAACATGAATAGCTGCAGTAGAAACACGAATAAGGGTTTTTTCCACAATAAGTAAACGTGGGACGTTTAAAATTTATCTTCTCAAAACATAAATAGTTGCAGTCGCAACATGAAAAGGTTTTAATTTAAAATGAGACGTCATAAATCTCCCTTTAGCTTTATGGAATAAAAAATCTTGCAGTCGGAATATGAAAACGATTTATCTCCAGTGTTGATAAGCAAGCGAAATTTTAATTGTTTCTTTAGTTTAGTGAACATGAATAGCCGCAGTCGGAACATGAATAAGAATTATCTCTTATATTTGAAAGCATGCGAAGTCTTAAATGTCTCATTTGAGGTAAAAAATAGTTGAAGTAAGAACATGAATAAGGCTTTCTCCAGTTTGGGTTAGCACGTTACGTTTCCTTTTGAAAACGTGTTATAGGTGGAGTAGGAACCTGAATAAGTTTTTTTTTATCCAGTATGGGTAAGTATGTGAAGTCTTAAATGTCCCTTTTGAGAACATAAATAGTTGCAATAGGAACATGCGAAAGGTTTTTCTCCAGTGTGGGTAAGAATGTGACGTTTTAAAGTTCCATTTTCAGAACATGAATAGTTGCAGTAGGAACAAGAATAAGGTTTTTCTCCAGTATGGGTTAGCATGTGACGTTTTAAATGTCCCTTTTGAGAACACGAATAGTTGCAGCAGGAACATGAAAAAGGTTTTTCTCCAGTATGGGTAAGCATGTGTTGTTTTAAAGGTCTTTTTTCAGAACATGAATAGTTACAGTAAGAACATGAAAAGGGTTTCTCTACGGCATGGGAAAGCACGTGACGTTTTAAATATTTCTTACGAGTACATGTATAGATGCATTGGGAGCATGAGTACGTTTTTTCTCCAGTATGGGTAACCATGTGAACGTTTAAAATTCCCCTTTGAGAACACGAATAGCTGCAGTAGGAACATGAAAAAGGTTTTTCTCCAGTATGTATAAGCATGTGTCGTTTTAAAGATCCCTTTTGGGGACATGAATAGTTGCAGTAGGAACAAGCAAATGGTTTTTCTCCGCTGTGAGTCCGTATGTGGTTTTTCAAATTTCCCTTTTGAGAAAATGAATAATTGCAATGGGGACACGCATAAGGTTTTTCTCCGGAATGGGTGCGCGCGTGCCGTGCCAACGCTGACCTGAATGAACAGGAATAGTTACAATGGGAACATGCGTAAGGTTTTTCTTCAGGCTGCGTCTTTAGGTCCGTTATTGAGTCTGTAAAAGATGGCGGATAATCTTAATAAATACGTATCGAAAATGAAAATATAATTATTGAAACGAATTCAGACAAACAAAAATCGGTTTTACCTGTAGTCTGGGAAACACTATCGGGGTGATCTAAGCATTCCTTTTTAACATCTGGCAATTCTACATCTATTTCCGTATAAGTCTTCCCTCCATCTTCTTCTCGGGCTCCTGGTTCTGATTTGATAGGAACAGTCTCCACATTAATGCAACCTGGAATAGCCAGAAAAGAATACCTTGATTTGCAAATACATAATTAAGTCCGGTCAGTAGCTGAGTTGGCATCATGTTTGGGTCCCACCCAGACGAAGTGTGTTCAATTTCTAGGCTGGCTAAGTCTCCCATCACGAGACACAAGCAACATTTTCTGCTTACTGTGGTGGTAGTAGGAGATCTTCAAATAGCTAATTCGGGGAGGCTCTGAGATATATTTTTTCGTTTTCCAAAAATTTTCCTCAATTTGACATCTTTGGGTCGATGCTGTGTGGAGGGAATATTTAGGGAAAGGAAGGAGAAAAAAGTTCTGGGAAAGAAAAAGGTATGAGGGGTGGGTCAATGTGCCCAAGAGTGATGGACGTTTGAATTTATCTCTCCCAATTCGGTGCAAAGTGACGGGTCGAGAGAGATTCCGGGTGGAGAGGTCAAAAGGTCTCCCTCAACCAGTCCTCTCCTGATCCGACCCGCCAGTAGGTGGACAAATGCATCCGCAGCCAAGACGTAGACAAACCTCACGCTATGATCCCGGGCACCCCTGCCAAGTCACCCAACGTAGCGAACCACTTGAGGTGACCTACGGCGGGGGTGTTGGTTTTCTAGTACATGGTTTTCGGGCGGCGGTGCCCATACCCGCCTCCCAAATTGAAGAATTGTCATTTTCAAGAATGATAAAACATTACAATTTAAAAACTGAGACAAAACATTAACGTAAAATAATTAATGTATAACAATTTAAAAAAATAATCTGCAAACTTTAAGTTTCTTTTCGGTTCCAGAAACAAACATTTTCTTTTTAAATCAAATTTAATTATTTAAAAATTTTAGGACAAGAGGAACTTACACAACATAAGTGAGAGACGAGTGAGGTATTTGGATATAAAAAAATGTAGGTTTCTTATTTACGGAAACTGAAATACTTACTTTCATTACTATCTAACTGATGCAACGTGTTTTTATAATGAAATGTGCCTATTGAGTGCGTCCCATTTATCTGTATATTTCCCGTTAGCTTTAATTAACGATTTAAAATTGTTTTATATTTCCCTACCCATTTTCACTTTTATTGGACTAACATTGATTAGGTAACTTATTTGGGTGGCGACACATTACGCTATACACATCAAAGGGTTTTCTATAAAACCACATCACTCGCCATACATTCCCAAACAGACCTGTCTCACCTGACAGACGATGTGTTTAAGTGTGGGCGTGACGAAAATTATAATATGCCGTGATCTGCTAGGCAGGCGATATTAGAGAATGATGCCCTCTCGTGCCTACCGCAGATCAATTTAGGGAGCGCCGTGATCACGCGGCTGTCGGCTGCTAAGTGCCAGATCCCGTACAAAGAAATAATATTCTGCGGCAGTTCCCCAATTGATCTGATCCCCTCTCCTGCCGTATGGATAGAAAGATTTAAGTGCAGTGTAACACCTACTCATACGTATAGGCCACGCCAAAATAAGCGTTGATGCGTAAAGCGTAGTGTGTATTAGGCTTTCTGCTTGCATACTTTATTCATCCTAATGTCGATGTTTACCGTCCAAACTGTTAGAGAAGTAGCAATCTTTCAATAGCCAATTAAAATATTAAAAAAAAACATTTCCGAATTGCAACGCAACGCAACATGCATCGAGTATTTCTTAGTTTTCTTACCATCCGTTTGGTCAGTACTCTCATAGTATTCAATGCATTCTTGTTTTATACTTGGGACTTCTATTTCTAAAAATGTTGTGGGAATTTCATGCTCGTCTTCATCTTGAGACACTGTCTCTATCTTGATGGAAACTCCGCTTGGGATAGGAAGATCCATGACACGGCTGAGAGCGTTCAACAAACCTTGTTAACTGATTTCGACCTGAAAAAATAACTAAACGTTAAACAGAGTTTTGAATTTCCATCCGAAAGTATGCGTCTAGTAATTGTTTGCTTATTTTTTTAATGTAAAACATCTTTTGGCGCGGTAAGGGAGATAAAACAGACTCTAGCGTGGCAAGACAGGACGACGCTTTTGTACGTTTCATTTGGTCAGTCTCGTAAGTCGTCGGCTCTTTCCGCGCGGTTGCCAAATCTCTGTGCGGTTTATTTACTTCTTTTCCCACTAAAAGTCGCAATGGATACCGTTGATTTGTAATATATTTATTTGAGTATATTTTACTGTTTTACTATCAAAAAAATAAATACTTGTTTACACTTCCTTTTCATTTCCACTCCCTTCAATAATCAATGTCGATGTTTCACATCGGCCAGGCTTGCCGTGACAGCTATACCTATAGTTTTTCTTTTTGAACACCGCAAAAGAATTTCAATGTGTACGTGTCATTGAAGTTAACCAATACATCAAATTCGTTTTAATGATATGTTGCAAAGACAAATTATTGAACAGAAAAAGTGATAGATATGGCTTACTAAAACAAACTCGTAATGTAACTGAATTTTAGCAAGGGTTTAAGCAGAATAACGTTAGATAAGTGATATAAAATGTATGCACGAAGACATAAAAAACAAACAATAGAACATATCGAAGAAGTATTTACACTGCGCCAGTTTCCTGTCGGCACATTTATACTGAAGCCAGTAACTCCCGATGCAGTCGACTGGTCAAATAACCTCAGCATACCCTTACCATGATATCCACAAACTATTATTCACTTTATAAAGAAGAGTGTTACAATGAGGCACGATGAAGATCTTGCTTTATAATAACCAATAAGTGTTGCATATTATGTCTTTTGAAACTGTGGATTCCACTCCCGAGTTTCACACTGTTGTCAAAAACCATTCAAGAAACCAACTAACTGATTGCTTTTTTCCAAGGATCTCGCGAACCTCTTGACAATTATTGAACTAATGGGTTCTTTCTCAAACATAATAATAATAAAAGAATTTTAAACTTCTTTCTTACCGCTGTATTTTTCAAATCAGTTGCAAAGTTTTTGTAGAAGTAACAAATATACAAGGTAAAACCTAACCAATAAAAAAGTGACAGAAGCGGCGTCCATCCAGTGTTGCAATATCAAGAAATAAATACTCCCAAGCGAAGTTCTAAAAAATCCGCGGAAATACCAAAAAGCAAAAAACAAACGGATAATTTGATTCTTTTTCAAGCCATGTTTTGAGATTATAAAACAAAAATATTTTAAATTAAATCTAAAAAATGAACCTATTTTTGATTATCGGTTGACGTTTTGGCTTAAATGAGAGAAGAAAAAACTTAGAGAGATGAGATTAATAATTAAGTTTAACAATATAATAATTCATCAATAACAATAATTCTCTCAAGAGGAATTGAGAAAACACATTTTCCTCAAATTTTATGTACCTACTTAAATTTAAAGATCCATTGTTTGCCAATTACTGTTATATTTTTAAAATACAGTGTTTTCCAATAAGAGGTGTTATTTTGATATTCATTCGTAAAAGATCAATGGTTTCGTTGCTCGTGTGGCACGTAGCGCCGTCTCGTTGAAAGTAAACGTTGTTCAGATCAATACCATCCAATTTCGGCAATAAAAAATCATTAATCATCTCTCGATAGCGCAATCCATTCACCGTAACTGTTGCTCCAGCCTCATTTTCGAAAAAGTAAGGTCCAATGACCGCCGGACCATAAACCGCACCAAACAGTTATACGTTGAGGATAGAGAGGCTTTTCAACAATAACTCTTGGGTTTTCTGAGCCCCAGGTGCGACAATTTTGCGTGTTGACGAAGCCATTGAGGTGGAAATGGGCCTCATCACTGAAGATGATTTTTCGATGGAATTCTAATAATTAATAATAGTGAATTTTAATAATTTCAATGCGTTGTTGAAACGTGTACCGTTCCATTTTTATTAATGGCGTAGTTTCTACTTGTCAAATGTCAAAAAATGACAGCTTTAAAAGTAACATCTACCGAAATAGCGGGCTATTCAAAATAACACCTCTTATTGGAAAACCCTGTATTATGTTTAAAAAACTATTAGCGCATACGACGATGTGAGCTACCTTAAGATTAATAAGTAAATAAAAAATGGCTGCCAAGTGAACAATTTATTTTAATGAAATAACTATTAAAATGTATTATTTTGCATTTCCAGAAAAAGGAATAGTTATTTCCCATCTGACAACTTACAAGTATTTTTTAAATAAAATGTGTGTACCTATAAAGCGTGTCCTCATTTACCGTAAACTTATCACACTAACGCACGTACTTGCAGAACTTGAAATTTTTGACATGTTTCTTTATTATTTCCTTTTCCTCGTTTGTTTTAATTTACCTAACTTTTTTTACTTTTGCAATGTTTATTATGTGAAACCTGCTGTCATTACTATCTGACGCTTACAGGTATTTCAAATAATATTTATATAAAATCAATAAATCAAAACAAAACTGCAAATGGCCAAATAGAAATATCACTCCACAATATAATATGCTATGCAGACGGATTGTGACACATGAGGCTGTCTGTGCAGATAGAGAAACAATAGTGTGTGTTGCTTTTAAGTGGAACAGATGGCACTGTTTAAGAAAAACATGTCACAGGTGACAGAGACGTTCCTGCCGCTCTGTGGCGCATCCGAACCACATGCCACACAAAACAGCGCCTTGTACGCGTGGTTATACTGTACTCCTAGCGCTTTCGTGACACTTTGTGTACATCTAACTGTTAAAGACTGCTTTAGGCCCATTGTCCACACAGTCGTCTTTTGTAGGATGCATGTAACCTACAAATGAAGATAAGCGTATTTTGCATATTTGTTATGTCCACGCTGCTTCATGCAATAGTCAGTCACGTTACAAAACGTCTCAGTTTTCTTTCAACTAGCATCCAGAAAGTACGTCTTTTGTTGTGAAAATGTCAAGTGATGATGATGAAGTGATTATAGCATACAGTTTTATTAGAAGACGACAAAACAGGCGAAGAAAGTACTGGATTCATCCATACATCGAAAGAAATATAAATTGTAGATTGTTTGTTGCTGCCAGAGAGTTATCAGAAGATGATTCTGTATTTCAATCATTTTACCGAATGACTAAACATACGTACCAAAATTTAGTCTCTACTGTTGGACCACTGATACAAAGACAAAATACTGCAAGCGTCCGTCTGACGAGTCGGTCGATTAGTGACATGTTGCCGCACGCACCGCATTACGAGCGGCTGACGCGACGTTGCAGCTTCGTGGTCACAGATTTCATTGTTTCTACGCAAGATGCAACCATTCGTCTTGCAATCGTCAATTGACGAAAGCGTGCGTATGACGTGCGGTTACGTGGACAATGGGCCTTAGTCATTTCAAGCAATGATTCGTGTCATCTTATTAGCCGCTAGAGTCGTTACAATGGCGGTTTTGTTTAGTCGGCGAGTTATTTTATTTTGAGATTTCTACCAACTGCTCATCATTTTGTTGAGCTGTTTAGGGGGTAGGACTCTCGACTGGCAATCCGCAGGACGTAGGTTCAATTCCCGGCGTGCGCAAATAAATTTTATTTGGTAAATGTATTATTTCACGATTAAGTAATTCAAAAATAATATAAGGTACATTTGCGGCACGTTCCAGAGTGGAAGATGCTCTCAGTTTCACCCTGGTGTGAGACCACTTATCTAAGTTTGGTGACAAGATCTGAATAGCCCGGTACTTCCTTACCTTCCTCTTTCCCTCCCCACTACATTACTCATAACATACCACAATTAAGGATGCCATAGTCTCTCTGTTTGAGACTCTCGTGCTGTATTTACTAAAAGATAAAGTTCAATGTTGTTTTCCAAGTTACGCCATAAGTAATTCGAATATCACCGTTGATTATATTTTCAAATTTCGATATCAAACAAGTGCAATTTTTACCATTTAGCATTACAGAAATTAACCTGAAAAGTTATGCTATTTTAGCACTAGCATACATTTGATGGAAGAATGCTTTCAAAAGACATCAGTTAATTTTTTTACCAGTATTAGATATATTAATCGTAAAATTAGAAAATGTTTGTAGAACTACTTAAAATATACGTTTTTGTTGTTTATTTTTTAAATTATTACCTCATTTTTAATTAAAAATAATGAAAATCACCACAAAATATATTATTTTTCATTTCCTTGAACTTTTCAAATACAAAATTATTATTTTCAATACGGCGCACATTTACATAAAATACATTCAAGTCATGCCAATCATGTGATCAACAGATATTTTTTTAATTATGTGGTTCTTAATTTGAGATATATTGTTTCTCATCGGTCATGATCATGCATCGATTTTATCTATAATATTTGACTCGTTTCTCATCGGTCATGATCATGCATCGATTTTATCTATAATATTTGACTCGACTTCATGTATTAGAACGTGCCTTATCAAATACACCTTTTTAGAGCACGAATAGTCGCAGTCAGGGCACGAGAATTGTTTTTCTCCCGTGTGAGAACGAATGTGACTTTTTAAATTCGTATATATTGCACATGAATAGTCACATTCAGGACATGAGAATGGTTTAGCTCCACTGTGAGTCATAATGTGCCTTTTTAAAGTTGACTTTTGTGAACATGAAAATACGCATTCGAGACACGCATATGGTTTTTCTCCGCTGTGAGTTCGCATGTGACTAATTAAACACGACTTTTTTGAGCACGAATAGTCGCAATGGGAACAGGAGAATGACCTTTCTCCGCTGTAAGTCACCGTATGGTTTTTTAAATCCGTCTCGATTGAAGTAGAATAGCTGCAATCAGAACATGAGAATGGTTTCTCTCCGCGGTGAGACAAGACGTGTCTTTTTAAAAATGCCACATGTGTAGTTTTATAGTTGCAGTAGGAGCACAGGAATGGTTTTTCGCCTCTGTGAGTCACCATGTGTTTTTTTAACAATGTCTTTTGTATACATGAATAGTTACAGATGGAACACAAAAGTGGTTTTTTCTCTCTGTGAGTCACCATGTGTTTTTCTAACAATCTCTTACGTGTACAGGTATAGTTACAGATGCAACAAGAGAGTGACTTTTTTAAACTGTGAGCCAGCATGTGCCTTATAGGAAAATTGCTGGAGTACGTTTCAGTGAATTCAGAACACGAGAGCGGTTTAGTTCCGATAGAAGTCAAAGGGAGAAATTTTAATTTCGGCTCTTGTTTAGTTGTATTGCTCCATTTGGAACCTAAAACTGAATTTGGTGTCAAAAGAGTCAACTCAAAAGGCGCTTTATTCACGCTAAAGCTGCTATTTTCTTCCGAATAATTTGTTCCTGAAAAAATAATTAGGCGTTTTATCATATGCTTCTTAGTAGCCATAAGCATATACAGAACAAATTCTATAAATAAAAATTTAAAAAATTACCTATTTTAATAATTTATATCATCATCAAAGAATACCTAACGACGCATTTCTTAGACGTCATTGTGTAAATAGTATTTGGTTGAGTTAGTTAACAAAGAATAATTATTCTGAGATTCGTTAGTACTCTGAAATAAGAGTTGCAAACAAACTAACTATCACGACGTCGCACTGCAGGAGAAAGCAGAGAAGATCATGAAACAGTACAACTCTTTCTTGGCCTAAAATCCTTGCTTCATTAACTCATATATACTCATTTATTATTCCGACTCCGCCTTTATACGTGCATCAACTCTACGTGTACGAAGCACCTCTTTCATAGTCAATGTTCATTATGCTTACATCATTCTCGCACTGTTTCCGAATCTCCACATTTGCGAAACAAGCACACATGGCTGTATCATGGAGGTATGGTGGAGAGCGTTCAGAAGAAATTTCTGTGATTTCTCTACCTGAGGGAGTACGGCTACTACCCGTGGCTCTCCCTACTGACTTTGTCTTGGGTATTTTGAATTACACACATGGCACAGCTATCTTATTTACAGCATTCTTTCTGATTTCATGCTTCCTTTTCTTCTTCTTTCATGCTTCACTGCAGTAAGTCGGAGATGGTTTTGATATTTCCGCGTCCAGTACTCCATTGAAAAGTAGTAACCGGTACGCCCCATCCCCAAACATTCATACGGGAGGGTTCGACCAGTCTTTATGAGAATTTAAAAGAATTAGATATGTCTTTAATTAAATTCAAGTATCAGATAATATGCGAGTTCATTATTTATGTAAATCATATTGAGGAAATTTGGTTTTACCCGTCGTTTGGTGAATTCTTTCTGAGTGCTCCAGGCATTCCATTTTAACATCCGGAAGATAAATGTCAATGTCATCATACGACATTACATCTCCGTCTTCTTCGTGTGTCCCTGGTTCTGCCTTGATGATGATTGTCTCTAGATTAGAATTATCCATTGTGTCTAGAACCTTGTTTACCTGGAAATCGAGAGAATTGACTGTACTTGGAATGTGTACTTGGAACAATCCATCCCTTTACACCAGGGGTGCTCAAACGGTCGATCGCGATCGACCGGTCGATCGCGAGTGCTTTTTGAGTCGATCTCGAGAAAAATTTCCCATTTTTCATGTCTTCTTTTTTACTATTTATTTGTAGCTTGTACAATTCAAAATATCGCAATCGACTAACTGACTAACATAATTATGTCATCGTGCTTGCGATTAGCACTCGGTAATTACGTACCATCGTATGAAAAGTATGCTGAGGACACGCAGTGCCACGCTTCAACATCCAAAGTCATTATTTAGTTAAGTTTAGAAACTAGAACTCGTTTGTTTTTTGTAAGAACCAATAAACTTGCAATTTTTATTAAATATAAGTTTTTTCATTGACTTTTTAGTGCAGACCTCCGCCTACCTTGACTAAAAAATGCATATTGCGAACTAATTTCTGTCGTTCCTCCAAATTCTATGTGGATTCGTAGCCATGCAATTATGCAACGTCCCTATATATACACTTATACCTGCGCCACGATACACCCTACCTACATAGAGGATAATACAGCATCACACATACTTGCAGCCTCTCAGAGTCGATCGATCGGAATCTAATAATATTGAGGTAGATCGCCAGCAGTTCAAGTTTGAGCGCCCCTGCTTTACACCTATTAAGGCCAACCGTTGGGGAATCTCAACCGGCTGATTAGACTGTCAGAGCTTGGAGGAAAATCTCACTCAGTTATTGAAATGACCACTAAACATTTCAGAAGGTTAGGAATCCAAGGGATCGTCAACAGAGCCGAGTTAGTTCAAGGCATGTGATCTCGCCATTTGCAATACAGGAGATTGGGCAATTTTGAGAGATACTCTTCACAGACACCAAAAAACGGTAGAATCTTTTTGTGAGATACATATTGTAGACGGTACCTACCAGCGAATAACATAAATTATTTACCTATTATGGCAACATTCTGGACAGGTACCGTGTAAATGGTACCCACAGCGGGCAGCGGAGAGAGGAGGAAGCAGGGGGGGTCGACTCCGACCTAAATTTTGGTCCTAGAATGGTGGTGCTTTGGTGACGTCATAGCAATATTTAAAATGCCAATATCCAATAGGAACACTTTGAACGCCATAGAAGAACTGAGTTGTATAAAATGGGATATCTGTGGTAACAAAAGTCAAAACACCACATGTTTATGGTTCTTCGCCGACGTAAATATTTGTGAAAAGTGAAAGTAGTTTTTTTGCAAAGTTCGCATTTTGCAAAAAAATTAAAAACGACTTGTGGCTCGTTGAAAAAAGATGCTTTGCCGACCCTTAATCTTCCAGATATCGGAATATATCGGGATTTACCTGGTGCACAAGGGACCCGGGATGTTAACCAAAATGCAGGTGCGAATCTCCCTCTGTTTGTTCAATGTTTCTAATGTAACTTATCATTAACTTGAATCACCTCAGAATTGAATCTATTTTCTTTTTTAGACCGTATTCGTGTTCCACGTGTACCCCCAGTGTACTACTGCAGAAATTGTGGTGCCCTCCAAGATCACAATTACAGTTTTAAAGGTATAAATCTCTATCGACCTTAATATTATTCATATGATTGTGAGTGTTGGTAGAGAGATAGAATGAAAGAATAGACGTTGATTTGAGTCGTTATTATGATAAAGATATTCATTTAATAGAATTATTATTTCTTCAAACCCAGCAACTGAATTACAGATATAATATTTTATGTTTTGTTTGAGTAATGTGATGATGTGATGTTTATTTATTTCAGAAGCTAATGTCTTCCCTGAACCCAGCAGCGGGCCCATTGCTGCCAAAATGGACGTAGAAGCGTATACCTTCATACGCTTCTATATACAACTGTTTTATTTTTCTCTAAAGGAAATAATATTCTAATATTCTGTTTTGGTGTGTTAACATTTTATTGTCATTTAAAATGTGTTTTGTGTTTACACAAGCTTGTATGTCCCTTTTTTGTGTTATCTGTGTTTGAGTACCTAATAAAATAATTCATGCAATTACGAGTTTTTCATTTTTAAATAATATTTTAGGCTAATAAATGGGGACCGTATTTATATTGTCTATGGTAGTACCGTTTTTTTTTTTTTACTTTCCTCTATATTTGGTCGATGGTTTGTGACGTCGTGACAACATATTCCCTTCTCTTTCTTTTTCTCTTAGTTCCAAAAAAATCCGTCGGACGAAATATGTTCAGTACTAAAAGCACGAAGATGACGATCTAGGTGTAGGTTCATTTATGGGAGGAAGATTCTTGATTTCCCGTTTGCCTTGACTGGAGGTGTTTTTTGGTTCAGACCGTCTACATTCTAGAAACTTCCATTTAAATTTATTGTCGCGTATAACTGGTAACGATGTGTTTTAAATAAACTTAGTGAACTTCAATCTTCTTTTTATTCAAACAACCTTCTGATATTTAGAGACATGTTAGAACCCGTTTTCACCTACAAAACAAGTAATTCTAAAATATCCCAGCCTGACACGGTCTAATAAAAGTTATGCTATCTCATTTCGTATTACTGTGATAAATATAATTTAAACAGATTTATAAAAAGAGAATACCGTGCTTTCAGTTTGCATACAGAAATTTACAATAGAGGCTTCAGAAATATTAGAAATAATTCCATGAAACAATATTTGGATTTTGAGAAACATACGATAAAATACCATCGATAGGGGACTTTAAAAACTGTTTACATAAAAAAATTTTTAACGCGTATGTTGATTTGTTGTAATAAAATCGGAAAGAGTTTTTCATCTGCTTTCAACAACAGTATTTTATTTTGAAACAAGTTCAAAAACAGCGAATGTATGTGTGCCTTTTAAAGGAAAGAAATGAGAGGAAGTTCTGGGAAAGGTAAAAGGTATGAGGATAGGGTAGGAATCTAGATTTCAGTGTGTTAAGGAGTGACGGACAATGAATATATCCCCCCCCCCCAAAATAAAAACTTTTCAAAAGTTAAGCTTTAAAAAATTAAGATGAATTTATCTGCATCGGCGATTTAATCCAATATTATATTTGTATGCCTTTCTTGAAAGAATTGAGGTTTTATATTGCCAAAACTATTTATTCATATTCATATTGCTTATGTACAGGCGCAAACAGTCCATCTTAAATTTTAAAGAATAACTTGCTTTTTACACTAACACTTACACTTTATATGCACTTTTTGTGTTTTTTCGTGAAATAATAAAATAAGCGCCATCTATAAAAAAGCAGATAACATATTATTTTAGGTATGCCCTAATAATTTCATTTTTTGTCAATAAAAGTTCAAAATTTCACGCGAATTTCGACAGCGTTTATTTCTACTCTGACGTTTCAACTAACTAACTAATTAACTAACTAACTAACCATCACGCCGTTTCCCCGCAGGGGTAGGCAGAGAGGACGGACCGCCAAACAACTCAGTCTTGGCACACACTCCTTGCCTCATTCACATTCATACATCGTCTCATACATACTCTTCTATTGTTCTGCCTCTTGACATGGCCCGACTCAAGTATCTGATTCACTTGGTCGTGCCATGTCTTCCTCGGGCGTCCCCGACTTCTGCTACCATTCACATTTGCATCATATATTCTCCTTATACTCCTTTCTTCGCTCATTCGCTCTACATGCCCAAACCATCTAAGCGTCACTTTCTTGATCTTACTCATTACGCTTACGTCAGCCTTGCACTCTTTGCGGATATCCACATTCCTCACACGATCATACATGGTTTTACCACACATACGCCTCAGGGATCTCATTTCAACAGCATTCAATCTACTTTCATCCTTTCTTTGCCAGTTCCATGCCTCACTTCCATACATCAGGGTAGGTACCAGCACTCCATTGTGGACTGCTAACTTCGCTTCTTTGGACAATTTTTTGTTAGCGCCAACTGCGTTCAGTCCTCCATTAATGGAGTTACCTGCATTTACTCTTCTTTCAATATCTCTGTCAGCCTTCCCATCTCTCGTAAACATGCTTCCTAAATACACAAATTCATCCACCTGCTCCAAGTATCAATCACGTTTCAATGTCATTATAAATACGCACAAATGAATTAAATATCCCAAAATAAGCACCTAATAGGTCGCTTTTGTACAAGTTTTTCCATCTTACCCGACGTAAGCAGTCGTTTCTTGCTAGTAATAAAGTTGAAAAAAAAAATTAAGTTTATAGCGTGAAGCGAAATTCTGCACTTAACAGAATAAAGTACGATGCGAGTCCACTGTAGTCACACTTCTTGCGCTTACATGACGTACAAACAGTATATAAATTACAAATTAATTAATTAAATTATGACGGCCGGCGTGGTCTAGTGGTATACGCTTTTGACTACAGATCCGAAGGTCGCGGGTTCGAACCCGGCGTGCGCAAATAAATTTTATTTGATTAATTTGTGTTATTTCACAATTAATTAATTTAAAATAATATATAGTATATTTGCGGCACGTTCCAGAGTGGAAGATACTCTCAGTATCGCCCTGGTGTAAGACCACCATTCAGAATTGAAACGTTGCTTGAAATGGCTTTAGCCGTGTTTGGTGACCAGATCTGAATAGCCAGGTACTTCCCCACCTTCCTCTTCCCCATCTCCCTCCCCTCCCCAATACCCTCAGCCTCACATCATACCCCAATTGGGGATGCCATAGTCTCACTGGCTCCAGACGGGAGCAGTTGGGACTCTTGTGCGGTAATACTGTAAAAAAAAAAAAAAAAAAAATGACTCTAAATAGTGCGCAGGTTGACAGAAACAAATTACAGTAAACATCGTAGAAGTATATTCACTCCGCCAGCTTCATGGAGGCATATTTGTTACAAATCAAGTAACTCCCGAAGCTGATGACTTGCTGAATAAGTTAATATTTCCATGACTATGATATCCAAAAACTATAACAAACTTTATGTAGGAGAATGTTGCAATAAGACATAAAATAGAGCTGTGGCAGAAGTTGCTCTGAGTTGGATCAATGCTTCTACACAAAAAAAAACACCAAAAAGAAAAATTCAATGTACTTGCATTGTAATAACCTTATTTCGTATTAAATAGTATGTCTTTAGAACTGTAGATTACAATCCCAGGTTTCACACTGTTAAAAACTAGTAAATAAACCCACGAAAATATAGTTGCTTTCTTTTTTACACGCATCGCGCGAACCTCTTGCCAAATGTATCCACTAATACGTAAATTCTAGTATATAAATAATAATAATAACGTTTTTAGTATTCAATGCGTTATGCTTACCTACATATTTTGCCAAACAGTTGCAAAGTTTTCAAATATGCGTGAAGTCAAACATAACCTACAGAATTAATAGTGACAGCATAAATATACCACTCTCAGTGACAGTAAGCGTCCACCCATTGTTGCCATGTCAAGAAATAAACACTCACCATAAATGCTCACGAATCATATTTATTTATTTCTTAAACAGTATAAAGCATTTACGAACTGAAGAGCGATTTACGAAGAGAATGGTGGGTACCTAGCAACCAATTAGCTACAACTCAATAAAGGGGGTGACAGATTACCCTATAAGTACAAAGAGTTTTATATAACTCTATATTGCTGGCCATACAACCCCATACATACCTGTCACTCCTAAAAAGATGATTTTATAACTTCCGATTTTATGTCCGGATTAAATCTTCCCCATAGGAAAAACTAAACCCTTCCACACACTTTTCCACAAATGATCATCTAGTCCAGAGGTCGGCAAACTTATTTGCCAAAGAGCCAAATATGTACATTACAACGATTTAAAAAAAAAATAAGAGCCAATTATAAAAGCATTATAATAATCAGTTAAGTATTTTAATATTAAGTATTACACTATTACGTAATTATGATTATTACCTATTCATATATTAAGTTGAGATATAATTATTTTATTTCAAACAAATAAACAGGCAAAATGAGAAATTTCTTACAATCAAACTGATTGATCAGTTTTGTAAGATTTAAGTAACGTAAAATATTGAACAAAGAAAAATTTAAAAAAATTTTTAAAAATAATATATATTAAACCATGACAATGACAATCATAATAAGTACTTAATGCGAACCATGTCCTTGCATTTCCTTCGAAAGTTTGAGTAAGTCAGGTTTGTATGTTTTTGTTCTAATTTTAGGCACGATTCCAGGTTGTCATCAATAAGACGACTTCTCAGTTTACTCTTGATAAAGTTCATGCTTGAAAAGATTGTTCGCATGAATATGTAGAACCGAAATGGGATAGTACAGAAAAAGCAAGGTTTTTCAGCTGGTCATAAGAGTTGCGAATACTATTCCAAGCGTTGAATATGATCATGTCTTCCTTCTCTAGGTCTTTCAAGGTAGACCACTTGTGTTGTGAAATAAGCTCACATTTTTTCTTCTCCAGTATTTATAAATCAACACAAAGACGTTCAAATTTAGAGCTCCATATTTAGTAGTGCTTGTCAATGAAAGAATTATTTTCTTGGCGATGCTTCAGCAGACTCGGAAAGTGAAACAATGTTTCCCTTACAAAATCTTCATCAAAGAGGGATAATTTGTTTTCAAATGAAACGACTTCTTCTAACATCGAAAAAATTGTATTTCCTTTCCCTTGTAGTTTATGATTAAGTTTATTTAGATGAGACGTAACGTCTACCATGAAATAAAAGTTTTGAATCCACTTATCGTCTGTTAGTTCTGGATAGTTAACACCCTTCTCAAGGAGAAATGCTTTGATTTCTGTAAACAACAATTTGAAACGCTTTAAAACGTTCCCTCTTGATAACCAACGTACCTTGTTATGAATCAGAAGATCACCGTACTCACTCTCAATTTCAACTAAAAATTCTTTGAATTGGCTATGATTAAGAGCTTTAGCTAAAATGGAGTTAACAATCGTAATCACCAATAACTTTACAAATTTCTTTTGGAAATGTCTGCACACAAAGCGCTTCTTGATGAATGATGCAACGGTAAGCAAGTATCTCGTGATTATTTTTTTCTTTCAAAAGAGCAACAAACCCCTTTCTGTGTCCGGTCGTACTTTTGGCCCCGTCTGTTGAAATCGACACAATTTTTTCGAGAGAAATTTGATGTTTATCCATGCATCCAATTACAGCGTTTGCGATATCCTCTCCACGCGTCTGACCTTTGAGTGGCAATAATCCTAAAAGTTCTTCTTTAGGACCTGAATGACAAATAAATCTTACAAAAATCGAAACTTGCGCTGTATCATTTATGTCACAAGACTCGTCAACTACTATTGATAAAGCCTAAACCAATTTTAGATCTTCGATTTGCTGGATGGTTATATTCGAAGACATTTTAAGTGTTCTATCTTTCACTGTTTTGGCAGACAACGGAACTCTTTATTTTTTTTTTAATTTCTGCCTTGTTCTTAAAATCCTGAAATAGTTCTTCGGATGCCTTTACAAAACAACTTTTAATGTATTCGCCGTCTGTGTACGGTTTCCCTCTCTTAGCAATCTCTCGACTAACAACAAAACTTGCCATATTAACATTACTGAAAGATTGCATCCAGTTGTTGAATACAAAAGTTAATGTCTCTTGAGTCTTCTGGAGTTCCTTAACTGCTTTCTTCCTTGCATTACCGACAGGATATTTATTGCTAAATGAAGTGTGTTTATTTTTAAATGTCTCTCCAAATTTCACTTCTTGTTATGCGCCAATTTTTCCTTACAAATAAGACATGTCGGAAGGCCATCTAAGTTTTGAATAAACGCGAAAGTCTCGGTCCACTCAACTCTAAATTCACGGTTTTCATCTTCCGTTTTTCTTTGCTTCATTTTGGTAGCCATGTGAAATAGGGGACCTATAAAAAAATCCCAAAAATATTTTTTTCCGTCACCAATACTAAATAACTATCATATTATTATATAATTTTTTTCCGACACCAACACTAAATAAATAACATTATAATATAAATGATTATCATATAAAAATATCAAATAAATATTAAATTAATGATGTAAATACCTGTAGAATGTGCAGCTGGATGGAAAAAAACCCTTGTAACACGTACGCGACAAACGTGACTGGCGAGGTGACTGGTATCCAACGAAAACCAGACTTATTGAAACGCGAGAAGAGTCTCCCTCGCACCGCGCACCCCACAGTCGTCACCCGCCGATACCATCGGCGCGTCTTGCGCGCCTTTCCGTGAACTTTTGCGCGGGAGCCGCACTTAAGAGGCTAAAGAGCCGCATGCGGCTCCGGAGCCGCACTTTGCCGACCTCTGATCTAGTCAATCAACATTATGCAAGTGCATTATATAAGCAAAATAAATACAAGAACAACACGTCAACTCACCAGAGATCAAATGGGAAAATAATTCACCGACTCCAGATATTTTCATATCAGAGGGTTCGGCTCGGTAGAGCTTCTAACAGGGCCTATAAATCCTACTGATCCCTCAACATAAATATTTAAAAAATCTTTCGTTATACTACACGTACCTATTCAAAATGACCGACTTTTGCATCTTTATATATAATTTTTTTGATAGATCTAATACGCCTAAATTTTGAATGAGAGAGCTAGGTATAATGCCAGTAGCCGAAATAACGAATGGTAATATTTTTATAGTCTGAGAATGCCAAATTATTTTTATTTCATTTCCTAAATCTGTGTATTTTCTTATTTTTTCATTAACAGATTTTTGAATATTAGATTATTATTATGTAATGAGCAGGCAGCATTCTGCTGATGCGCTCATATCTGATTTCGTTCCAAGTGTGGGCGTGGCGGCGATATGCGCCGTGATCTGCTAGCCAGGCTATATTTCAAAACTATGCGAACCCCTCCTTTCTCCTGCAATATATTTTCCACTTCCTCACTGTGGCACCTGTATACTTCATTGCTTGAATTTGTTGGGAAATAAATACAGCCCAAAATAACTATTTTTTTATTTCTGGTAACATTCACTTGCAGGAAGATTTGTTTTGTTATAATTAAATTTGATTTGTATTTTTTGCTGATGGCGATTTAGGCTGGCCGCATACATACGTTTTCCGTATTCGATTTCCGAATTCGTTTTCCGTATTCGGAATTAATTATTAATTATTTTTACACCTATGCGTTTAGCACTTGTCAATATATTTCTGTCTAGTCTATGCACATTATGATTTATGAAACCTGATTCAATAGAATGAATAAAGTCAGAAAGTAGTACAAAGTCGTGCTCGAACATTGGTAGTGTATAGGGTTGCCATATTCGGCCAGGGTCTCGTCGGGACGTTTCAGGATGGAGCAAATAAAATAAGTAAGTAAATATGTTTGTTTCATAGGTTTTTTAATTGGTACTAGCAGAAGTACTTGGCTGGCCATACTTTTCAGAAGATTTCGCTTTTCTCAACAATTCTGGGTACCTTTTAACATAATTGTAGATCTCTGTATAAGTCATGTTATAATTGACTTGACACTGTAAAATCGACTCCACAGTCTCTGGGAGCAGGCGATTTCGTTCATGAGTCCACTGGACCGACATTAATGAAAAAACTCTTTCTACTGTGGCGTTGTGAGCAGGAATAGAAAATAAATACTAGCATAATTTCAAAAGAAGGCATTTTCTTTCCGGATTTTCAGTTTCTTTGAAAAAGTAAAGCCACTTCTCTGCAACCGAATCGATCGAATTCCATTCTTCCGAACCAAGCTTAGCCTCTAGAAAGCTCTTAAGATAATCATGTTGCTCAAAGAGATTATCGCTGAAAGTCTTCACACCATTACTATTCAGGTATAAAATAGTGTTTTCGATTTTTCCCCATTCTGGGATTTCAGATAGGTAGTGTCATCCAATCGAACACTTCATATTTATCAAACGAAACAGACCACTTTTTCAGATACTCAGAAGCTGTATTATAAAATGCCACAGCTTCCTCTTCAAATCTTGAAATCAAAACTGTTGTTTCGGGAGTTGGATTCTCATTTTTTAGTTTGTTCATTTGGATTTTGGTTTGCATGCCAATAAATTTGGCAGATTTCCTTTCAATAAGGGTGTTATGCGTTTCGTTTAATATTTTTCTGATTTCAACTATAGACACCATGTTCTTTTCAACGCTTTTTATATTATTTTGACACAAACTCAAGTTGGAATGCAGAAAAAGGAAATAAATTTCACTGATCGGACTTTTAAAGAAATCTGAAATAATTTTAGGTGGATTTTATTCCGAATCAAAAAAAACTTTTGAGTGGTGTCCATAGTTGTCGAAGCGGCGCTCTCATCTCTCTCTTTCCCCCCTACCTGCCATCCACCGGCCGCCTGCGCCCGTCCAACGGCACTTCACGGCACGTACGGGCTATGGCACGCACTCTCAATCGGGACATTTGCATTGCGTAATTTCAATCGGGACATTTAAGGCTTTTGTCGGGACGTCGGGACAGATAGCTCAATAAAGGTGACAGTCCCGATATATCGGGACGGATGGCAACCCTAGTAGTGTAGACTGAAGTAAACTTAATTTTGTTTCAAGACCTCTGACATTTTGGTAGTAGAGCTTGCAATTATTTGCTTTTTGTTTTTATGAGGAGTTTTTTAATGGCACAAAAATTCAATTTTCTCTTTTTCAGCTTCAATTTTTCTCAAATGTACTGAGCATTCATAACTCCAAGCATAATGGTTAGTTGGTAATTGTAATTTAAATTTCTCGCTAATTTTTTGCAGTTAATTCACTAAATGTCGTTTTGACAGCTTTATTATATTATCATGCCCACAATATAAGCTGTCAAAACAACATTTTGACAAAGAAACTTCAAATACGGGGTACCTTAAGTACACTATAATTTACCTGACTAAAGCAGATAATAAAAAGCTTGAAGTAAATTTGATTTCGCCTCTGAACAACGTTTTTTAATTAAAGGTCGTACAATAATCAGTGAACTCAACCGATTCTAAAATTATTTACCCGCTTCAAAATGTTTTTATTTGTTACAAATACTTTTTATATTAATGATAATATTACTAATACACTTGATTAATTTATATTTGTGAACAGTGTACAAAGTTTTTTGAATAAGGTTTCGAAAAATGGTGGTCATTAATTTATTTATCTTATTTCATATAAACCCGTTTTCTCATCTATATTTAGTTTTTTACAAGGGTCTGTCCACCTTGAAACTCCTGTGATCAAAGCATGTTCAGTTTATGACAGTTCACAGCAGTTTTTTGACTGACCTCCCACTTCCGGAACCCCAGAGCCGCCTTTGGAAGGCTTTTATCGACAATATCGGTAATACAGGATACACCAACACAAAATAAAAAAGGTTTCAGTCTGAATCAAAACAAAAGGTGCACAAATTTATTAAAAAAATAATAAAATTAAACAAATGTCAAAAACATTCCCAATACATAATATAAATAACAGCAAACAAACCTAACGCATTTAAATTGCATTATATTTTATGATCAAAATTAATATTCCAATAATTCACAGAACTAACCTCAGCATATGATGTTGTTCTCCTAGTGAGGTGTTCACAAAACACTAAAACATATTACAGAAGCATTTCCACGCAGTATCTACCCATCATTCCCACCTTACTTAATGCGGTATTGTTGTCTAGGTCTAGAAAGAAAAGGTTTGAGAATTCAGTGTAGACTGTCCAAACACACTACCGCTTTCAGGCCACACGATACCCTGTATCCAGGGGACGAAGGTAGATATCCTCGTATTGGTGTACTTGCCGAGTGAAGTGTTATCCCAGGATACCAACCCCACCAGCAGGTTCGTGCAGGCCACCCTACATTTTTTTTTATATATGTTTATTCAGTTTTTTGTATTTGTACATTATTTTCTCTTACTTAGATCCTACAAAACTGATCAATCAGTTTAATTGTAAGAAATCTCTCACTCTTTCTATGTATTAGCTTATAATAATATATTTAATTTGAACTTGATACTTATCTTGATCCACAATATTAATAGTTTTTATGTTTGACGGAGGTAGAACAATCTAATTTTCGTTTTTATTTTTGAATAACATGTCCCATTTTTAATATCTTCTGGTAATGAGTTAAATAATTCCGGAATTTTATGTCTTTTTGTTCTATCTCCGTATACATTTTGCGATATTTTAATAATAAACATTTGTGCTTCTCTATGCCTAGTAGGGTAGTTATGGTTTACAGGTTTTTTTGAATTCTGTGTTCCAGAATTCATCTAGCGTTAGTTGGTAATCTATCCTACTATGTATCGAGAGCACATTACACAAAGAAAACATTTTTTTATAATCGCCTTCACATAATTGTATTTTTTTTGCCTGATATCAATTTTAGGAAACGGATTTGTAATTGTTCTATTTTATTTAAGTACGTTTTATACGTTAATCCGTAACTATTTACTCCGTATCCTATAATTGATTACGCTTATGCATTATATATGCAGTATAATATATTTTTATTAACAAAGTTTTTTAGGTGATAAAATTTCCCTAATATGGATCTTAATCTATTACATACATTTTCAATGTGATTTGACCAGTTAAAATTGACATCTATTGTAAGACCAAGGTATGTATATTGGTAAACTTTTTCTATGTTTGGGCATTTACATGGCAGAGCTTGGTTTTTTGTGTGAAAACAATCTTATGAATGACTTTTTATATGCAGTTATTTATCCTGACAACTTGCATATGGAGAGTGTATAAGCATATATTTTGTTTTTTTGCGTTAATAATAATTCCATTGTCGTGGGACCATGGAATTATTATTAATGACGAGTTAAATAAACAACCCATGAGAATGGGTTAAATAAACAACCCATGAGAATGGGTTGTTTATTTAACTCGTTCTTGAGACTCGAGCCTCTTCAAGACCCATATTCAATTCTTCCCATCCTCAAAATACATCCCACACAGCATCCCCAAAGATGACAAAGGCACTGGGGGAAATTAATTTTCTCAGGGCCTCCTGTGTGGAGTTAATGTTAAAATTGTAGGAAACTACAATAAGGGAGGACTAAATGAGGTTGGCGCCACTCCAGTTGACAATGGAGTGATGGTACCTACCCTGATGAACGGTAATCAGGCGTGGATTTGGCAGAGAAAAGTGAAAGTAGAGTGAATGTCAAAGAATGAGATCCCCGGGGCGTATGTGTGGAAAATCCGTGTACATGTTCCCGGCATTGCTCGGGATTATGAATAGTTTGGTACTAGCTGACATGTTCCCGGCATTGCTCGGGATTATGAATAGTTTGGTACTAGCTGACATGTTCCCGGCATTGCTCGGGATTATGAATAGTTTGGTACTAGCTGACATGTTCCCGGCATTGCTCGGGATTATGAATAGTTTGGTACTAGCTGACATGTTCCCGGCATTGCTCGGGATTATGAATAGTTTGGTACTAGCTGACATGTACCCGGCATTGCTCGGGATTATGAATAGTTTGGTACTAGCTGACATGTTCCCGGCATTGCTCGGGATTATGAATAGTTTGGTACTAGCTGACATGTTCCCGGCATTGCTCGGGATTATGAATAGTTTGGTACTAGCTGACATGTTCCCGGCATTGCTCGGGATTATGAATAGTTTGGTACTAGCTGACATGTTCCCGGCATTGCTCGGGATTATGAATAGTTTGGTACTGGCTGACATGTTCCCGGCATTGCTCGGGATTATGAATGGTTTGGTACTAGCTGACATGTTCCCGGCATTGCTCAGGATTATGAATAGTTTGGTACTAGCTGACATGTTCCCGGCATTGCTCGGGATTATGAATAGTTTGGTACTAGCTGACATGTTCCCGGCATTGCTCGGGATTATGAATAGTTTGGTACTAGCTGACATGTTCCCGGCATTGCTCGGGATTATGAATAGTTTGGTACTGGCTGACATGTTCCCGGCATTGCTCGGGATTATGAATAGTTTGGTACTAGCTGACATGTTCCCGGCATTGCTCGGGATTATGAATAGTTTGGTACTAGCTGACATGTTCCCGGCATTGCTCGGGATTATGAATGGTTTGGTACTAGCTGACATGTTCCCGGCATTGCTCGGGATTATGAATGGTTTGGTACTAGCTGACATGTTCCCGGCATTGCTCGGGATTATGAATAGTTTGGTACTAGCTGACATGTTCCCGGCATTGCTCGGGATTATGAATAGTTTGGTACTAGCTGACATGTACCCGGCATTGCTCGGGATTATGAATAGTTTGGTACTAGCTGACATGTTCCCGGCATTGCTCGGGATTATGAATAGTTTGGTACTAGCTGACATGTTCCCGGCATTGCTCGGGATTATGAATAGTTTGGTACTAGCTGACATGTACCCGGCATTGCTCGGGATTATGAATAGTTTGGTACTAGCTGACATGTTCCCGGCATTGCTCGGGATTATGAATAGTTTGGTACTAGCTGACATGTTCCCGGCATTGCTCGGGATTATGAATAGTTTGGTACTAGCTGACATGTTCCCGGCATTGCTCGGGATTATGAATAGTTTGGTACTGGCTGACATGTTCCCGGCATTGCTCGGGATTATGAATGGTTTGGTACTAGCTGACATGTTCCCGGCATTGCTCGGGATTATGAATAGTTTGGTACTAGCTGACATGTTCCCGGCATTGCTCGGGATTATGAATAGTTTGGTACTAGCTGACATGTTCCCGGCATTGCTCGGGATTATGAATAGTTTGGTACTAGCTGACATGTTCCCGGCATTGCTCGGGATTATGAATAGTTTGGTACTAGCTGACATGTTCCCGGCATTGCTCGGGATTATGAATAGTTTGGTACTAGCTGACATGTTCCCGGCATTGCTCGGGATTATGAATAGTTTGGTACTGGCTGACATGTTCCCGGCATTGCTCGGGATTATGAATAGTTTGGTACTAGCTGACATGTTCCCGGCATTGCTCGGGATTATGAATAGTTTGGTACTAGCTGACATGTTCCCGGCATTGCTCGGGATTATGAATAGTTTGGTACTAGCTGACATGTTCCCGGCATTGCTCGGGATTATGAATAGTTTGGTACTGGCTGACATGTTCCCGGCATTGCTCGGGATTATGAATAGTTTGGTACTAGCTGACATGTACCCGGCATTGCTCGGGATTATGAATAGTTTGGTACTAGCTGACACGTTCCCGGCATTGCTCGGGATTATGAATAGTTTGGTACTAGCTGACATGTTCCCGGCATTGCTCGGGATTATGAATAGTTTGGTACTAGCTGACATGTTCCCGGCATTGCTCGGGATTATGAATAGTTTGGTACTGGCTGACATGTTCCCGGCATTGCTCGGGATTATGAATGGTTTGGTACTAGCTGACATGTTCCCGGCATTGCTCGGGATTATGAATAGTTTGGTACTAGCTGACATGTTCCCGGCATTGCTCGGGATTATGAATAGTTTGGTACTAGCTGACATGTTCCCGGCATTGCTCGGGATTATGAATAGTTTGGTACTAGCTGACATGTTCCCGGCATTGCTCGGGATTATGAATAGTTTGGTACTAGCTGACATGTTCCCGGCATTGCTCGGGATTATGAATAGTTTGGTACTGGCTGACATGTTCCCGGCATTGCTCGGGATTATGAATGGTTTGGTACTAGCTGACATGTTCCCGGCATTGCTCGGGATTATGAATAGTTTGGTACTAGCTGACATGTTCCCGGCATTGCTCGGGATTATAAATAGTTTGGTACTAGCTGACATGTTCCCGGCATTGCTCGGGATTATGAATAGTTTGGTACTGGCTGACATGTTCCCGGCATTGCTCGGGATTATGAATAGTTTGGTACTAGCTGACATGTTCCCGGCATTGCTCGGGATTATAAATAGTTTGGTACTAGCTGACATGTTCCCGGCATTGCTCGGGATTATGAATAGTTTGGTACTGGCTGACATGTTCCCGGCATTGCTCGGGATTATGAATGGTTTGGTACTAGCTGACATGTTCCCGGCATTGCTCGGGATTATGAATGGTTTGGTAATAGCTGACATGTTCCCGGCATAACATTGTCTGACTGTGCAGTCAGCAAGCATTCGCTGCAGTGCTTCAAGAAGCTTATATATTAGTAGAGGTATTTGATTCCAGAGTAAGTCAGCAGTTGGATGTCTGGGGAGAACAAGTATTGTGTACATTTGATGTAACTTGCTTCGGTTCGATATAATATTCACTATCCTATGCCGATAGAGGTATTTGCTCACCTCGGGTCGTTGTGGCAATATCGGACACTGTTTTGGTTTCAATGAAGGGGTAACAACTTAAAGCTACCCACTACATGGCCCAATCGGAGCAGTTGGGATTCCATTTTATTACAAGTGATAAGGTAGGTATATTACAGAACCTATTGCGTATCTTCATACAATATCTAGGAAGAGACTACTTCTTAATCTTAACTAATGAAATAGGTACCTATCAGTAATAATCTGTACTCACAGAAACTAGGGGTTAGTTGTCACATGGCGTCAATCATCATAATGATATCCTCACAGGGATCTCCCGTGCTGAGGATTTCATTTACATATTATTTCAATTTTGTAGTAAGGATAAAATGAAGCAATTATATAATCATTATGCGGTGGTTTTTCTGAAAAATTAAAAATATATTGGTGCTTTTTTAGGGCAGTTATTGTTTTTTGTTTCAGTCTGTATTTGGTGACAGTATATTTTCGTTATCTTAGAGTTAAAATATTATATCTCCATAAAACATAATATTGATAAAGCTGAAATTGAAAGTTTGCAAATCTTTGGAAATTAGATTTTGTTATATTTAAATATGGTTTTGTTGCTTTTTATATTAAAATATCTTTGTTTATTTCAAAATTCAATCATCTTTTTTAATAAAAAAAAAATGTTTTTCCCCGCACTGTATAGTGTAAAATAATTTTAGCAACAAATTGGTCACGGAGTTACAATATATAATATGTGTGAGTTTTGAATGAGAGTGGGATTTTATTGTAAAGTTTAGTACCGTAGTATAGGAATATTGTATGTTGTAGTTGCTTGTTGGATATGTTGTAAAGTTTAGTACCGTAGTATAGGAATGTTGTATGTTGTAGTTGCTTGTTGGATATGTTGTAAAGTTTAGTACCGTAGTATAAGAATGTTGTATGTTGGATATGTTGTAAAGTTTAGTACCGTAGTATAGGAATGTTGTAGTTGCTTGTTGGATATGTTGTAAAGTTTAGTACCGTAGTATAAGAATGTTGTATGTTGGATATGTTGTAAAGTTTAGTACCGTAGTATAGGAATGTTGTAGTTGCTTGTTGGATATGTTGTAAAGTTTAGTACCGTAGTATAGGAATGTTGTATGTTGTAATTGCTTGTTGGATATGTTGTAAAGTTTAGTACCGTAGTATAGGAATGTTGTATGTTGTAGTTGCTTGTTGGATATGTTGTAAAGTTTAGTACCGTAGTATAGGAATGTTGTATGTTGTAGTTGCTTGTTGGATATGTTGTAAAGTTTAGTACCTACCGTAGTATAGGAATGTTGTATGTTGTAGTTGCTTGTTGGATATGTTGTAAAGTTTAGTACCGTAGTATAAGAATGTTGTATGTTGGATATGTTGTAAAGTTTAGTACCGTAGTATAAGAATGTTGTATGTTGGATATGTTGTAAAGTTTAGTACCGTAGTATAGGAATGTTGTAATTGCTTGTTGGATATGTTGTAAAGTTTAGTACCGTAGTATAAGAATGTTGTATGTTGGATATGTTGTAAAGTTTAGTACCGTAGTATAGGAATGTTGTAATTGCTTGTTGGATATGTTGTAAAGTTTAGTACCGTAGTATAAGAATGTTGTATGTTGGATATGTTGTAAAGTTTAGTACCGTAGTATAGGAATGTTGTAATTGCTTGTTGGATATGTTGTAAAGTTTAGTACCGTAGTATAAGAATGTTGTATGTTGGATATGTTGTAAAGTTTAGTACCGTAGTATAAGAATGTTGTATGTTGGATATGTTGTAAAGTTTAGTACCGTAGTATAAGAATGTTGTATGTTCGATATGTTGTAAAGTTTAGTACCGTAGTATAGGAATGTTGTAATTGCTTGTTGGATATGTTGTAAAGTTTAGTACCGTAGTATAAGAATGTTGTATGTTCGATATGTTGTAAAGTTTAGTACCGTAGTATAGGAATGTTGTAATTGCTTGTTGGATATGTTGTAAAGTTTAGTACCGTAGTATAGGAATGTTGTATGTTGTAGTTGCTTGTTGGATATGTTGTAAAGTTTAGTACCGTAGTATAGGAATGTTGTATGTTGTAGTTGCTTGTTGGATATGTTGTAAAGTTTAGTACCGTAGTATAGGAATGTTGTATGTTGTAGTTGCTTGTTGGATATGTTGTAAAGTTTAGTACCGTAGTATAGGAATGTTGTATGTTGTAGTTGCTTGTTGGATATGTTTGAGATGTATAGTTTGTAATATACAATTTGTAAGTTGTTATTTGTTGTGTTTTGAATTAATGAACGTAATGGAGTACCTATTGTTTTAGAATAGAGCTGTTTAATTGACATGATGTTAAGATTGTTGACGATTTCATTAGAACAAGTTCTTACAGGACTTTCAGTATCAATTAATTAGTGATTTTAGGATATTGTCATTTGCCCTGCCCCAACCGATAATACCGTATTCTAACAGTGATTGGCAAAGAGCCATGTAGATCTTGCTTAAGTCTTTTTTACTGAGGACTTTCCTGATGGTCTTGAAAAACTAACTTTATTCTATTATTTAAACAGTTAATTTGCTCATCCCATGATTAATTTTTATCAATTTTAAAATATAGATTCGTTATACGGTCAACGTTTTCCAATGAGGGACAATTTTTACAATGCCAACTTCAGAGTTTTTGTTTTTTTTATTTTGAAAGTAATGAATTTGGTTTTTATTTATTACACGCCCTATTGAGCTTTTCTTTAAAAAAATTACAAGCTATTTGTATCAAAGTAAACACTTAAAAATTAATACAATAAATAAAAATGTAAAGATAAAAACACTGAACAAAATACATATGAACAATAAAACACACATCAGAATAATGGCAAAGAGGTTTGCGAAAAAACACAGAACAAAATTCAAAATTAAAAATGTGAGCAGGAACTAAGATTCCTCACGCATATAATTGAATTTAAAAGATTCGACAAAACAAAATAGTAGAAGCGTAATAATGGTACATAGGTCTATTTGTGTCTAGAAGAATATAAATGATAGTATATACAACATTTATACTGATTAGTTTTAAGATGAAATATATCACCCAGATCAGAAAGACTGTGAAGTCTCGGAATCGGAGAATTTTGGTGAGCTCGTGTTCTGGTGTTATTTAAGTAAAAAGGTAAGAAATTTCAGCATGATTTTTTGGGAACATGGATATTGATAAATTGAAGTGCTTCGGGACAATCAATTTTAAAATGTAGTATTCTTTGTAACAGTTTTAAATCTGTGCTTATTCTTCTGTCTGAAAGTTTCAATAGACACATTTTATACAGGTTTTATTAGCATTAAGTGTAAGTGAATGGAAGTCTAGCCAAGTGTAAGTGAGTGACAGTCTAGCCAAGTGTAAGTGAGTGATAGTCTAGCCAAGTGTAAGTGAGTGGTAGTCTAACTATTTTTCGATCCTGTTTAGTGTGTCTTCTGTTTCTGGCCAATTATTCCCATTAATTAGAAGAACAGTTACAACAGTAGTATAGTGGGGAATGTGCAGCTGAATAGTGACCTTTTAGTCAATGATGTCAAGCCAAAGTTTGATCCATTTTCAAATTAGATTTATTGATCAAATTAGTTTTTATGTATTATTCTTCCTATTATCGCATTAAGTTCATGTTCCCCGTATATCAGTCGGTCCTTGTCCTCGCTATGAGAGATGTATCAAGTTGCTCCCTATAGAAGCCCTGGCTAAATAACTGATACCAAACTTCACACGGACCTAAAAAGCCCTGGACGGAGCAATTTGAGAACAATTTGAAGTCGCGGCGAGAGGGAAGTTGTATGGAAAATGCAAAAACCTATTTTAATTTTTTAATGACGTATATCATTCCTTGTCTAATAAAATACCCCCAAAAATCATAAGCTGTTATAACTATATTAAAATACAAAAATAAAATTATAATAGTTCATTATGCACCACTTTGCACACAAATCAGTTCAAAAGTTTGTCATACAAGATGGCTGCCAGGCAGTTTCCCCTAATCCTAGATTTGGCTTCAATGCCACTCATACAAAATTGCACTAATGCTGTGTCCAGGACAGGCTGGATTAAAATGTAAAACAAAGCACCTCATCCACTTGCTCTATTCCACTTACACAGTACTAATCAGTATCTATGATTTGTTTGGAGAATTCAAATGAGTCCCGACTTAGGAAAGTTATTCCACAAGTTGTTAAAAATATGTTTTTTTAAATTTAATACTTTTAGTCTGTCCTCTGCTACTCAACCTACTAACAATAAAAAAAATAATAATTCACTCCTGTCCAAGACCTAATTCTTCCTGTAATTGCCCAAACTTGGCACAAGTCACCAATATAAAATATCTGATTGACAATATCTACATTGCAATCAGCACATAGCCAACTCCCCGCATTCTTATGTGTTTCCAACCCGTAGAAATATCCTTACTCCTACAGCAATTAAATCAGTATACTATGCTCTCTGCTAATCCATATTAGAATATGGTATCATCATTTGGGGTAGCTGTACTCATACTAGTATTGTCCTCTCCAAAAAGCACCAAAAATGGTAATACGTGTTATCAACAAGCAACCGACAAGATATTGATCATTATTGAGTAAGTCTTAAATATACGTCAACTCCCTTTAAAATTTATGCTAACATATTTATTGTACAAATACAATCTCTCTGACAACACAATCACACAACCAGAAATTTTTGCACATCTCTGCTAACGACGTATCACAATTGGCTCTGAGCAGCTGGGCCTTTGGTGCAGATATCACGTAAAACCAAACTAAACCAAAAACTAACCATCAAACCTTTATAAGGTATTCTTCTGTTATGGTGATTTGTTAATCCTAACCGTCTATGCATCCCTTTCTTAATCTTACTCATTATTGCTTTCTTTGCCAATCTCCACATGTTTTCTCATAATCATTCCTACCTGACGCTTGTGCTCTTCCGTTTGTTAAGAAAGGAAAATCTATCAAACGCACCGTCAGTTTCAGCACAAAGTCAAGGGAATTGTTAGGGCTCCACACCAGAGGTGACCGCCGAATTCAGGTGCTTTTATTTTTCTTTTTATTTTATCAATATTTGTTATGTATTTGCGCATTTTTCTCTTTCTTTCTGGCTAAACTTTTCTAAGTTAAGTTTTATTTCTTTCGTTAATTTGTCTACCTTCAACCATTATTGACCGTAAAGACTTTTATCGAAAATATCGGTAATACAGAATACACCAACACTAAAGATGGAAAAAAAACTGAATCAAAACAAAAGACGTACAAATTTACAAAAAAATTTATTAACATTAAACAAGAGTGAAAAACATTTACAATACATAATATAAATAACTCAGGCATTTAAATACATAATGCTTAATAATATTCTAATAATTCACATAACTAAGACATGTTAACACCTCAGCATATAATGTTGTTCTCCTAGTGAGGTGTTCACAAAACACTAAAACATATTTATGATTCATTTGCACGCAGTATCTACCCATCATCCCCACCTTACTTAATGCGGTATTGTTGTCTAGAAAGTAATAGAATAGAGGGAAGTATGAGTACTGACAAGTAGTGAGAAGGCAACAAGTAACAAGAACTGAAGGACAGAATGCCAAACTGACTATAATCCAATTTCCAAGAGAGAGGAACAAGTTGTTCTTGGCCCTGGGTTGGCTGATTAGCTGCTAACTATCAATTACTTCATTTTAATCTCACCCAATGGTACATCCATTTTACACGCACAAATACAAATCGGCAACTACGATTTCTCAATAACCACTTGGCCGATTGACCTCAGATTTGTTATATAACTTCAGTAAACTGTTTTTTTTAAAGTAGCAGAATAAGGTCGATAACATTTTAATTTTAATTTGTATTACTCAGATAGAAGTAAGAAAAATTTAAATGCACCATTTTTGAACTTAAGTTTAGTATAAGAAACAATATTACAAATCTATGTTTTTCTTCTGTAAAACGAGTTTACAATTTAAAAAATACAACTGATTTTGATATTATTAAAACTTAAAAATCTCATTTTTATAGAAATAATATAGGTATGTACCTACATTCCACAATAAGTCATGTTTAAGTACCTTTAACTAATCCCAAGTATGCCTACCCACTGGCCTTGCCTGTGTGGGATTTGTGTAATACATGTTGTCCGGAAACTCATAGTACAAAGGGGAAACTGATGAACCTATCACATAAGTATTTTTTTTACTATGTGAGTTTCCATTTTCGAGTAAATTGAGTCAGAAGTTGGAATTTTTAATTTTTTTTTTAATTTGTAGTATTTTAAAATGTGTCGAAGCGTCGGCCCGGCTACAAAAGGTTTTAATAGAAAAAATGTAACAAAAGAATTGAATTGAAAACCAGAGTATTTTTTAGGTTTTCTATGTGACGTAGATACGCCAATTTACCGCTTGTACTACAAGTTTCCAGACACCATGTATACACTGGGGGGGATTAGGGCAACTGCCCCCCTCAACTAATTCTATTGATACCATTATATGCAGAAAGAAAAAAATATTAATTATAAAAAAATAAATTTACAAATTGCTTAAAACACTTTCTTAAACAACAACACCGCTTTCAGGCCACACAATACCCTCTATCCAAGGGACGAAGGTAGATATCCGCGTATTGGTCAATGTGCAGGGTGAAGTGTTACGACAGGATAACAACCCCACCAGCAGGTGAGTACAGGCCACCCTGGGGCTGTTGGTTATAGTCAGCGGGCCGCCGTCGTACCTGTACTGAAAACAAATAAAGTGATAAGGTGAACACACTTCAAATGGCAGATAATTAATTCATTAATCGCTTCTTTAAAACCGGTAGGTGGTCATTGTTTACATTCATGGTCAATGGAAATGGTTTGGTTAAGCTAACCTAACCTAACCTAACCTAACCTAACCTAACCCTATTAGTTCTGTGAATAAAAGTCCTCGCACCCAAAAAATGTATTTTTTCGTTTTTCTTTCATTAAATCAATATTTTCTCTGAAAACTTAAGATTTGTAAGTAGGTACTTATATACCTACCTACTTAATCATATAATATGAAAAAGTTACCCAAATGATAATCCACGGGAGGAATTAATTAAGGAAGTCGTTTCTCCTTAATAGTAGATACATTCCGAGAGAAGAGAGCAATCAGAAGAAGAATAAGGACGGGTTGTTTCGAGGAATAATAATAATTCATCCAATTTCAAAGTTGATTTTCATGTTCTGTGTAGGTTCTATTCAAGTTCTATTATTATATCATTATTGGCCAAGGGCTTCACTAAGCTGAAATACTAACAGAACTTGAAACTCAACTCTGATGAATTGTTCAAATTCTGTGAAACAACCCGTTCTTAGAGATTGAATGTTACATTACATAATATAAACATCATTATGAAATTAAAAATATTTTTTTATGCAAAATGATTATGTATTATGTTAATTAAATTGAAAAAAATGGTAGACCTGTAGACAAGTTGCCATGGGGCAGGCAGCGGGACTACTCTTTTGTTATTTATAAAATTCTTGTGATATCAATGTTTAATTATCAATATTAAATAATAAAAACATCCTTGTTATAATGATCTTGGCGTACAATGCATTCCAGTGTTACATACCAGACATACTCCAGTTGTGTTGACTGGGCGGCTGCAAATCTCAAAGTCATGTTTTAAGCCGGCAGGGTGTTGATAGCTGCCAGCGGGGAATGCTCTAGAGCACTCCTCCTCAGATAGTCTCTGCATTGTCGTCTGAAATGTTGAAAAACGTACCAACTAATTGTTTTATCCAATGAGAACAATCCGCATAGTATTACAATGTGAAGTGAGGTTTTGAAGAAATGTGTTTTTTAATGTAAATACTACACAAGTCTCTCAACTACTCCCAACCGTCTAGAACCAGTGGGACTATGACATCCCCAATTGAGGAAGTGGGGAGGCGAAGGAGATGAAGGAGAGGAAGGTGGGGAAGTACCTGATCTGGTCACCAAACAAGACTATAGCCATTTCAAGATACATTAGAAGATCTTTCACCAGGGCGATACTGAGAGTATCTTCCACTCTGAAACTATATGTACATTACTTTTAATAAATTAATAATTTATCGTGAAATTACACGCGAGGATTTGAAGCAGCTACTTCTAAGTGTGTGCTTTAACCAACATTTCATTTGTCCTCTTCAGAGTGGTAGAAATACCATAAACATGTGGAGATCGGGAAAGAATTCAATAATGTAAGCTTTGTGGAAAAGTTTTATAAAGGGACCCTAAGATGGGTTTGACATGTAGAGCGAATGTACGGAGAAAGGAGTGGATGGTAGAAGGAGTCTGGGACTCCCAAGGTAGACATGGCAAGTACTTGGGTCATCTCAAGATTCAGATTAACAGAACCTATGTATGAATGTGCATGAAGCGAGGAGTGTGTGTTAAAACAGAGTTGTGTGGCGGTCCATCCTCTCTGCCTACCCCTGCGGGGAGACGGCGTGATGGTTAGATATCTATTTAAACAAATGTACATTTAGTACCAGTCACAGCTGTCAATCTTATTGTTATCGCATCATCGGTCATTGTTCATTCTGAAGGCAGAGAAATGTGTTCTAACCTTGTGGGGAGATGTGAGTGGGCCATCCCACCCAGTGAAGAGGAAGCCACTGTCAGGAAGAGTTGTGCCGGTGTGGAGACAGGCTGGGATTATACTGCTTGTTAATGTTACCCTGAAATTTATATAATTTATTTCTGTAAAACTGTGTAGTGGTAGTGCAATGCAATAATATTCCTTAACCCTTTAGGTGGGGTATGCCGATATTCCGGCATGACGCATGACGCATGACACTCGTGAGACCCTGTCACCCGTTATTTGACATTAGAAATAATGGTAATAAAGTAACAATAAATTTTAAAATTTCATAAAAATATTAAATGTCTTGATATTACTTTTCAACAGATTATTGACTGTAACATTGTAATAATAATTACAAATAAGTTATAATGTCGGTTGTTACTCTGTCCGTAACTCTGGTTCAATGAACTCCAGAAGTTTGATTTATTTTTGGGGTATTATGCCATGTTGCGCTACCTCCTTCTTTAGCCCACTTTGGACAGCATTACAGTAATTACAAATAAACATGTAATTTCACATTCGATTACACATCTGCCCTGATGATGGACACTATAATGCTGTCCGAAACGTTGGCTAAAGAAGGAGGTAGCGCAACATGGCATAATACCCCAAAATGAAATCACTTTAATAATTTTTGCCGTGAAAATTTCAAATCATATCCAGAACTTTGGTTATGAATTTAAGCATCATCATTTTCAAAATCGGAACTGATTTGTTGAGAATTCAGACTATCTGTGATGTTTCAAGGGTCTGCGCTAGGTATATATCTATATAAAAGTGTTTAGTGTGTTGCACAGTTTGCTGTAGTCCACCCTTGTATGCGCGCGAGTTCCCTACAGAGCATCAGACCATGTGAAGCAACAGTGGGCCTGTTCCGCTAGCAGGGCATGTAGCAAGAATGGAAGATAGGACAGGACATAGGAGTGTTTGTTGGTCGACCTACACTGAGGTGGCACTATACAGGTGGAACTATTCCTGCTAATAAGTTATAAGGAACCGGCGTTGCTTGAACTAACCCTTGTATGCGCGCGAGTTCCCTACAGAGCATCAGACCATGTGAAGCAACAGTGGGCCTGTTCCGCTAGCAGGGCATGTAGCAAGAATGGAAGATAGGACAGGACATAGGAGTGTTTGTTGGTCGACCTACACTGAGGTGGCACTATACAGGTGGAACTATTCCTGCTAATAAGTTATAAGGAACCGGCGTTGCTTGAACTAACCCTTGTATGCGCGCGAGTTCCCTACAGAGCATCAGACCATGTGAAGCAACAGTGGGCCTGTTCCGCTAGCAGGGCATGTAGCAAGAATGGAAGATAGGACAGGACATAGGAGTGTTTGTTGGTCGACCTACACTGAGGTGGCACTATACAGGTGGAACTATTCCTGCTAATAAGTTATAAGGAACCGGCGTTGCTTGAACTAACCCTTGTATGCAAGCGAGTTCCCTACAGAGCATCAGACCATGTGAAGCAACAGTGGGCCTGTTCCGCTAGCAGGGCATGTAGCAAGAATGGAAGATAGGACAGGACATAGGAGTGTTTGTTGGTCGACCTACACTGAGGTGGCACTATACAGGTGGAACTATTCCTGCTAATAAGTTATAAGGAACCGGCGTTGCTTGAACTAACCCTTGTATGCGCGCGAGTTCCCTACAGAGCATCAGACCATGTGAAGCAACAGTGGGCCTGTTCCGCTAGCAGGGCATGTAGCAAGAATGGAAGATAGGACAGGACATAGGAGTGTTTGTTGGTCGACCTACACTGAGGTGGCACTATACAGGTGGAACTATTCCTGCTAATAAGTTATAAGGAACCGGCGTTGCTTGAACTAACCCTTGTATGCGCGCGAGTTCCCTACAGAGCATCAGACCATGTGAAGCAACAGTGGGCCTGTTCCGCTAGCAGGGCATGTAGCAAGAATGGAAGATAGGACAGGACATAGGAGTGTTTGTTGGTCGACCTACACTGAGGTGGCACTATACAGGTGGAACTATTCCTGCTAATAAGTTATAAGGAACCGGCGTTGCTTGAACTAACCCTTGTATGCGCGCGAGTTCCCTACAGAGCATCAGACCATGTGAAGCAACAGTGGGCCTGTTCCGCTAGCAGGGCATGTAGCAAGAATGGAAGATAGGACAGGACATAGGAGTGTTTGTTGGTCGACCTACACTGAGGTGGCACTATACAGGTGGAACTATTCCTGCTAATAAGTTATAAGGAACCGGCGTTGCTTGAACTAACCCTTGTATGCGCGCGAGTTCCCTACAGAGCATCAGACCATGTGAAGCAACAGTGGGCCTGTTCCGCTAGCAGGGCATGTAGCAAGAATGGAAGATAGGACAGGACATAGGAGTGTTTGTTGGTCGACCTACACTGAGGTGGCACTATACAGGTGGAACTATTCCTGCTAATAAGTTATAAGGAACCGGCGTTGCTTGAACTAACCCTTGTATGCGCGCGAGTTCCCTACAGAGCATCAGACCATGTGAAGCAACAGTGGGCCTGTTCCGCTAGCAGGGCATGTAGCAAGAATGGAAGATAGGACAGGACATAGGAGTGTTTGTTGGTCGACCTACACTGAGGTGGCACTATACAGGTGGAACTATTCCTGCTAATAAGTTATAAGGAACCGGCGTTGCTTGAACTAACCCTTGTATGCAAGCGAGTTCCCTACAGAGCATCAGACCATGTGAAGCAACAGTGGGCCTGTTCCGCTAGCAGGGCATGTAGCAAGAATGGAAGATAGGACAGGACATAGGAGTGTTTGTTGGTCGACCTACACTGAGGTGGCACTATACAGGTGGAACTATTCCTGCTAATAAGTTATAAGGAACCGGCGTTGCTTGAACTAACCCTTGTATGCGCGCGAGTTCCCTACAGAGCATCAGACCATGTGAAGCAACAGTGGGCCTGTTCCGCTAGCAGGGCATGTAGCAAGAATGGAAGATAGGACAGGACATAGGAGTGTTTGTTGGTCGACCTACACTGAGGTGGCACTATACAGGTGGAACTATTCCTGCTAATAAGTTATAAGGAACCGGCGTTGCTTGAACTAACCCTTGTATGCGCGCGAGTTCCCTACAGAGCATCAGACCATGTGAAGCAACAGTGGGCCTGTTCCGCTAGCAGGGCATGTAGCAAGAATGGAAGATAGGACAGGACATAGGAGTGTTTGTTGGTCGACCTACACTGAGGTGGCACTATACAGGTGGAACTATTCCTGCTAATAAGTTATAAGGAACCGGCGTTGCTTGAACTAACCCTTGTATGCGCGCGAGTTCCCTACAGAGCATCAGACCATGTGAAGCAACAGTGGGCCTGTTCCGCTAGCAGGGCATGTAGCAAGAATGGAAGATAGGACAGGACATAGGAGTGTTTGTTGGTCGACCTACACTGAGGTGGCACTATACAGGTGGAACTATTCCTGCTAATAAGTTATAAGGAACCGGCGTTGCTTGAACTAACCCTTGTATGCGCGCGAGTTCCCTACAGAGCATCAGACCATGTGAAGCAACAGTGGGCCTGTTCCGCTAGCAGGGCATGTAGCAAGAATGGAAGATAGGACAGGACATAGGAGTGTTTGTTGGTCGACCTACACTGAGGTGGCACTATACAGGTGGAACTATTCCTGCTAATAAGTTATAAGGAACCGGCGTTGCTTGAACTAACCCTTGTATGCGCGCGAGTTCCCTACAGAGCATCAGACCATGTGAAGCAACAGTGGGCCTGTTCCGCTAGCAGGGCATGTAGCAAGAATGGAAGATAGGACAGGACATAGGAGTGTTTGTTGGTCGACCTACACTGAGGTGGCACTATACAGGTGGAACTATTCCTGCTAATAAGTTATAAGGAACCGGCGTTGCTTGAACTAACCCTTGTATGCAAGCGAGTTCCCTACAGAGCATCAGACCATGTGAAGCAACAGTGGGCCTGTTCCGCTAGCAGGGCATGTAGCAAGAATGGAAGATAGGACAGGACATAGGAGTGTTTGTTGGTCGACCTACACTGAGGTGGCACTATACAGGTGGAACTATTCCTGCTAATAAGTTATAAGGAACCGGCGTTGCTTGAACTAACCCTTGTATGCGCGCGAGTTCCCTACAGAGCATCAGACCATGTGAAGCAACAGTGGGCCTGTTCCGCTAGCAGGGCATGTAGCAAGAATGGAAGATAGGACAGGACATAGGAGTGTTTGTTGGTCGACCTACACTGAGGTGGCACTATACAGGTGGAACTATTCCTGCTAATAAGTTATAAGGAACCGGCGTTGCTTGAACTAACCCTTGTATGCGCGCGAGTTCCCTACAGAGCATCAGACCATGTGAAGCAACAGTGGGCCTGTTCCGCTAGCAGGGCATGTAGCAAGAATGGAAGATAGGACAGGACATAGGAGTGTTTGTTGGTCGACCTACACTGAGGTGGCACTATACAGATGGAACTATTCCTGCTAATAAGTTATAAGGAACCGGCGTTGCTTGAACTAACCCTTGTATGCGCGCGAGTTCCCTACAGAGCATCAGACCATGTGAAGCAACAGTGGGCCTGTTCCGCTAGCAGGGCATGTAGCAAGAATGGAAGATAGGACAGGACATAGGAGTGTTTGTTGGTCGACCTACACTGAGGTGGCACTATACAGATGGAACTATTCCTGCTAATAAGTTATAAGGAACCGGCGTTGCTTGAACTAACCCTTGTATGCGCGCGAGTTCCCTACAGAGCATCAGACCATGTGAAGCAACAGTGGGCCTGTTCCGCTAGCAGGGCATGTAGCAAGAATGGAAGATAGGACAGGACATAGGAGTGTTTGTTGGTCGACCTACACTGAGGTGGCACTATACAGGTGGAACTATTCCTGCTAATAAGTTATAAGGAACCGGCGTTGCTTGAACTAACCCTTGTATGCGCGCGAGTTCCCTACAGAGCATCAGACCATGTGAAGCAACAGTGGGCCTGTTCCGCTAGCAGGGCATGTAGCAAGAATGGAAGATAGGACAGGACATAGGAGTGTTTGTTGGTCGACCTACACTGAGGTGGCACTATACAGGTGGAACTATTCCTGCTAATAAGTTATAAGGAACCGGCGTTGCTTGAACTAACCCTTGTATGCGCGCGAGTTCCCTACAGAGCATCAGACCATGTGAAGCAACAGTGGGCCTGTTCCGCTAGCAGGGCATGTAGCAAGAATGGAAGATAGGACAGGACATAGGAGTGTTTGTTGGTCGACCTACACTGAGGTGGCACTATACAGGTGGAACTATTCCTGCTAATAAGTTATAAGGAACCAGCGTTGCTTGAACTAACCCTTGTATGCGCGCGAGTTCCCTACAGAGCATCAGACCATGTGAAGCAACAGTGGGCCTGTTCCGCTAGCAGGGCATGTAGCAAGAATGGAAGATAGGACAGGACATAGGAGTGTTTGTTGGTCGACCTACACTGAGGTGGCACTATACAGGTGGAACTATTCCTGCTAATAAGTTATAAGGAACCGGCGTTGCTTGAACTAACCCTTGTATGCGCGCGAGTTCCCTACAGAGCATCAGACCATGTGAAGCAACAGTGGGCCTGTTCCGCTAGCAGGGCATGTAGCAAGAATGGAAGATAGGACAGGACATAGGAGTGTTTGTTGGTCGACCTACACTGAGGTGGCACTATACAGGTGGAACTATTCCTGCTAATAAGTTATAAGGAACCGGCGTTGCTTGAACTAACCCTTGTATGCAAGCGAGTTCCCTACAGAGCATCAGACCATGTGAAGCAACAGTGGGCCTGTTCCGCTAGCAGGGCATGTAGCAAGAATGGAAGATAGGACAGGACATAGGAGTGTTTGTTGGTCGACCTACACTGAGGTGGCACTATACAGGTGGAACTATTCCTGCTAATAAGTTATAAGGAACCGGCGTTGCTTGAACTAACCCTTGTATGCGCGCGAGTTCCCTACAGAGCATCAGACCATGTGAAGCAACAGTGGGCCTGTTCCGCTAGCAGGGCATGTAGCAAGAATGGAAGATAGGACAGGACATAGGAGTGTTTGTTGGTCGACCTACACTGAGGTGGCACTATACAGGTGGAACTATTCCTGCTAATAAGTTATAAGGAACCGGCGTTGCTTGAACTAACCCTTGTATGCGCGCGAGTTCCCTACAGAGCATCAGACCATGTGAAGCAACAGTGGGCCTGTTCCGCTAGCAGGGCATGTAGCAAGAATGGAAGATAGGACAGGACATAGGAGTGTTTGTTGGTCGACCTACACTGAGGTGGCACTATACAGGTGGAACTATTCCTGCTAATAAGTTATAAGGAACCGGCGTTGCTTGAACTAACCCTTGTATGCAAGCGAGTTCCCTACAGAGCATCAGACCATGTGAAGCAACAGTGGGCCTGTTCCGCTAGCAGGGCATGTAGCAAGAATGGAAGATAGGACAGGACATAGGAGTGTTTGTTGGTCGACCTACACTGAGGTGGCACTATACAGGTGGAACTATTCCTGCTAATAAGTTATAAGGAACCGGCGTTGCTTGAACTAACCCTTGTATGCGCGCGAGTTCCCTACAGAGCATCAGACCATGTGAAGCAACAGTGGGCCTGTTCCGCTAGCAGGGCATGTAGCAAGAATGGAAGATAGGACAGGACATAGGAGTGTTTGTTGGTCGACCTACACTGAGGTGGCACTATACAGGTGGAACTATTCCTGCTAATAAGTTATAAGGAACCGGCGTTGCTTGAACTAACCCTTGTATGCGCGCGAGTTCCCTACAGAGCATCAGACCATGTGAAGCAACAGTGGGCCTGTTCCGCTAGCAGGGCATGTAGCAAGAATGGAAGATAGGACAGGACATAGGAGTGTTTGTTGGTCGACCTACACTGAGGTGGCACTATACAGGTGGAACTATTCCTGCTAATAAGTTATAAGGAACCGGCGTTGCTTGAACTAACCCTTGTATGCGCGCGAGTTCCCTACAGAGCATCAGACCATGTGAAGCAACAGTGGGCCTGTTCCGCTAGCAGGGCATGTAGCAAGAATGGAAGATAGGACAGGACATAGGAGTGTTTGTTGGTCGACCTACACTGAGGTGGCACTATACAGGTGGAACTATTCCTGCTAATAAGTTATAAGGAACCGGCGTTGCTTGAACTAACCCTTGTATGCGCGCGAGTTCCCTACAGAGCATCAGACCATGTGAAGCAACAGTGGGCCTGTTCCGCTAGCAGGGCATGTAGCAAGAATGGAAGATAGGACAGGACATAGGAGTGTTTGTTGGTCGACCTACACTGAGGTGGCACTATACAGGTGGAACTATTCCTGCTAATAAGTTATAAGGAACCGGCGTTGCTTGAACTAACCCTTGTATGCGCGCGAGTTCCCTACAGAGCATCAGACCATGTGAAGCAACAGTGGGCCTGTTCCGCTAGCAGGGCATGTAGCAAGAATGGAAGATAGGACAGGACATAGGAGTGTTTGTTGGTCGACCTACACTGAGGTGGCACTATACAGGTGGAACTATTCCTGCTAATAAGTTATAAGGAACCGGCGTTGCTTGAACTAACCCTTGTATGCGCGCGAGTTCCCTACAGAGCATCAGACCATGTGAAGCAACAGTGGGCCTGTTCCGCTAGCAGGGCATGTAGCAAGAATGGAAGATAGGACAGGACATAGGAGTGTTTGTTGGTCGACCTACACTGAGGTGGCACTATACAGGTGGAACTATTCCTGCTAATAAGTTATAAGGAACCGGCGTTGCTTGAACTAACCCTTGTATGCGCGCGAGTTCCCTACAGAGCATCAGACCATGTGAAGCAACAGTGGGCCTGTTCCGCTAGCAGGGCATGTAGCAAGAATGGAAGATAGGACAGGACATAGGAGTGTTTGTTGGTCGACCTACACTGAGGTGGCACTATACAGGTGGAACTATTCCTGCCAATAAGTAATAAGGAACTAACCTAGGAGATGGGGAAGATCAAGGTGGGAAGGTGAAGGTGGAACCAAACACGGCTAAAGCCATCTCAAGCAACGTTTCAATTCTGAATGGTAGTCTTACACCAGGGCGATACTGAGAGTATATTCCACTCTAGAATGTACTGCAAATGGGCGAAATAATAAATTAGTAAAATAAGATTTATTATTTGAACCTCCGACCTCCGGATTGCTAGTCGAGAGCCTTACCACTCGACCACGGTGGCCGTTAGATTGGTAATTGTAATAGCAAATGGTCTTTAATTGAAATTCCAGTCGTACCCATGAACTTATTTGTTTTGTGATTTTTACTAACATTATTCCAATGTTTTGTATAATTATGAAAAGCTTACTGTCTGTCAAGCTGCAGAAGGGCGATGTCGTTATACGCGTGTGAGTAAGTATGCTTGTATAGTGGGTGGGCGTGTGTTTTTATCACATTGTATATAGCGTCAGGGTTGTACTGAGGTGTAAAGTTCCCCCCCAATCCGACGAACTTGACATCCTCTGAGCTGAAACAAAAGAAGTGCAGGTTATATTAACATTGCCATGTGCATCTTAAGTAGGTCTTATTGTCTAATACAATCACTACGTCATCTGAGATTCACCACCATAATATATTTGTTATGGTTTTATATTTCAAAGGAAAACCGCTGATTCAATTCAATTCAATTTTTCATTCTTTTAAAAACATTACAAAATCGTTAATTTCAAAGCGTCTTAAAATAAATTGCATTCATATAAGTCGGTACATACATACTCGTATTACAAAGCAGAATTTAGTGTAGCTATACACTATGGTGTATAATTTGTAAACATGGAGTGAAAAATAAAATAACTGCGTACCATACTAGCGACAACAAAGATGCTGTTTAAAAGCAACTTCTTAAAAACTAAATATATATAATATGTCGATATCAGAATTGATTCTGTTCAACTACTGACTCATCTCGCTAACAACTTTACTCTTCGAACAGTTCGAGAGAGTTCTTAAGGCTCCGTAGTAAGCGTTCAAAAAGATGAAGAAGATTATTTGAAGGGAGATATGAAACGACAATAATTTTGCGAAATTTGATAAAATATTTAATGAAACAAGATTCGTTTAATAAGAAGTCTTTCTACAAATGCCCAAGTTTCATTTAAAGAAACACTGTGAATTTTTTAATACCTACGACATGTTAAATAACAGAACAAAATTGGTCTGTTATCATTTTCGGAGCACACTTTGAGATTTTTTTCGATCGATGGAATTTCGTATAGTTACCGTTTCGACTCAAATGTATAAATATTATCTTCAAAAACAATATATATTTTTTAGGAACTCTAAATGTTAAAGTGTTCAAGAGAAATGTGTTATAAATTGGTGGAAATACGGAATGAGTGGCTTAAAACCAGTCGGGTCATGTGGTGCTATATCTGTCACCAAATGACAAATCCTCATGAAACTAACTTCTCATCTCCTTTTCTACTATGGTCAGACATATAATATAAACAGAATAATAAGAAGGAGTCACGGGCGGCCGCGGGGAGGAAACCGGCGGAACTTTCATACATATATAAATCTACAGTTTTATTCCGAAATCGGTGAAATTTAGCACACTTTACCTTCAAAACAAGAGGAAGGCTACAGTCTACATAAGATTTAGTAAAACTCTATGGAAAGCCTATGGTACATCAGCGAGTATATTTTTATAAAATGGTTGGTCTGTGGTTGTGTTATGATAGTTATTCAGCCAAGAATATTTAGTTTATTTCTGTTCGAAAGTGGTTTTATGTTTTTATCATCAAAACAAGTGAATTTGTAAAAGAGCTATTTTAAAAAAATAACTAGCTGTACCCCGCCACGCGTTGCTGTGGTTCAGTCTGGCTGTGTATATAGAGAGACAATGGCGCATGTTGCTTTTACGTCCAACAGATGGCGTTGTTTTAAGAAAAAGCATGTTTTACCTGTCACAGGTGACATCTATATGCTATATGTATATAAAAACGAATGCGTATTCGAATGCAACGTTGTGTCAAAATAACAAAGCAATCAGAAGAACTTTCGGAGATTTAAGATTTTGAACAAACTAACATATTATAAACTTCAGTTGTTGACAGCGGTGTCAAATAGTGTTTACGGTAGTGTTTTTGAAATCTGCAAGCAAAATACAATCGACGTAAGTCAAAAAAGTGTCAGTAAAGGTTAAAGTGACTACCGCGCATTTCATGAGCCTATTTTTTACACCCGTAAAAGACATCTGTGTCATTTTTTGTACAAATTAAAAAATAACGTTAAATACTTTAAAGTGATTCCCGGTATTCTACCTAAATATCTACAAACAGTTAATCATCATAATAATAACATTGTGTGATAACAAATACCAAAGTGTTTATGCTACAGACACCAAAAATCGTGCAAAATTCTACGTTTTAACAGTGATTCCACCATATAAAAACTTGAAACAGTGGTTCATTTATGTGGGTACGTTAATTTAACAACATATTGTTGATTGCCTGCCAACAGGCGTTAATACCAGTCATCAAGGGTGTTGCGGAAATTGCCAACGAACAGGCGTCAGTACCAGACAGCAAGAGTGTTTTGAGAAATTGCCAACAAACAGGCGCTAAAAGAAATTATACATACCATCAATTGTATCAATCTCCAATACGAATCGATATTCAAAAAATCAAAATACATAAACAAACGCAAGTCCTGAAGATGAATTGCCAAGCCTGTTCTGAGTCTACCCTCTCAGACGAGTCCGTTTTTATATGTACACTTTGCAAAGGAACATATCATTTACTCTGTGGTGGGGTAACAGAAAGCTCATACCGTCGCCTCAGCAAGGAGCGACGCACACAGTTAAAATGTTCTAAATGCTTATGTGCTGTGCCCACTATCAAAGCAAGTGCTAGTGCCCTTGTGGACACTGAACTACTTTCCAAGTTGCTCGAGCAAAATACCCAAATTCTCGCCACTTTGGCTACTATGAGTAAACAGTATGAGGACATCTTACATCGTGTCCACGATCTAGAAGCCACAAACAGCAAACTTGAAAAAAGGAACACTGACCTTGAAACGAAAATCAACGTCCTAGAAAACCAAATGGAACAAATTGACAGACAAAATAAGTCAAAAAATATAGAAATTAGGGGGATCCCCGAAATTAATGGGGAAAACTTAAATAACTACATTTTTAACATTAAAAAAATAACAAAATCCAATAACGAATCCAATAATATCGATGCAGCTTACCGTATCAACCAAAAGTCCAAAAAAGATCAACGCAGGCCAATCGTAGTGAAATTCAAAACCAACGTCGACCGTGATGATTTCCTGAGAGACATTAAAAACTACAACAAACAAGCCCCGAACCGTGAAGACAAACTTAACACCGCCCTTATCGGAATGGCAGGACCAAGTGTGCAAATTTACATCTTGGAACACCTGACTTTTCGCGCAAAACATTTATGGTTTCTCGCGAGAAAAGCTACACACGAAAATCGGTTTAAGTTCGCCTGGACGAAGGGAGGTCAAGTATATGTCCGCAAAGACAACGGAACACCTGCTATTATTATTAACGAAACAAACAAAAACATTTTGTCTCCCTCAATCAATAACCAATAAACAAAGCTCGTTTAGATATACTCATATAACTTACTCTCATATGTTTATACTTTTCCACATAAATCTCTATGTAAAACACAGAATCAAGAAGTATATGTTGTGTTTTAACATACTCATGCTCTATATCCTTTATTTGCTTATGTTATATATTCGCAGCAACTATATATATACTCTCTATACTTATGATTTTGTTATATTTACACTTTATATACTTATGTTTTGGAAATATTTTTTTCCCACATTGCTTAACCATACTGTATTTTTATCCACCAACTTTATTCTTATCAACTTCACCTTATCTCTTATCACCAAATCTTTACTTGAAATTCATTTAAACATTGCATATAGCTATAGTTTTACTACATATAAATCTTGTATTTATGATATTGACTATAAGTGTCAGAATTTTTATATTATAATCATTATAAATGCCACTGTTATTGCTTATTATATATCTGTAATCACTATAAAGGTCACTGTCATTGCTTATTTTGTTATTGCTTTTAATAACTGGCGAACTCCCTCTCGACTATTACCAACAACAGAAACCAGTGGTACAACTTATTTTAATAATATTCGACATATTGATACGATCATTCTTAAATGCAATATTACTTTAATTACTAACAAAAGTGAAATTAACTTTTTAAATGTTATTGTTTTTAGTTCTGCGAACAATAAGAATTATTGGAAATATTTTTTCTTGCATTACTTAACGGTGCGTTATTTGTATCTAAAAACAATTTTTTTTTATCTCAAAATCATTATTTAAAAAATGGAAGACATTACAAATTTATTAGATAACATCTCACAGATTCCATGTACCGAAACAAATAGTGCTGTAGAAGTTCGACAAATCTTAAATCAATCAAACTTAAAAATATTTTCCATGAATATCAGATCAATTAATAAAAATTTCAATGAACTCCTTATACTACTCACAGACCTTGATTCAGATTTTGACTTACTTATTCTGACCGAATGCTGGATCAAAGATAACTTTATTCCAAAAACTATAAAAGACTATAATCAATACAATACACAGAATAATAAATCTCAAAATGATGGTGTAATCATTTACATCAAAAATCACATACAACACTCTGTTGAAGAAATCTCAATCACAAATTCAAATTGTCTTAAACTCGAAATAGAAAATAGTGTAACGATATTATCTATATACCGATCACCGAGTGCGTCTAATATAACACCATTCCTAAACTCACTTAACAAATCCTTATCGTGTATGAGTGATCGTGAAAATGTTCTAATTATTGGTGACCTTAATATTAATATCATAAATACGATGCATCCCCAAGCAAATGACTACATGAACTTACTAACTCTACAAGGTTTTATTCCAGCTATTACGGCCCCCACTCGGGTATCAGAATTATGCGTCAGTTGCATTGACCATGTTTTTGCTAAATGTAAATTGAATACCGAATCTCTCGTATACCAATGCACGGTTACAGACCACTACGCCACTATCACCTCCCTTTCACATGCTATTAAAAAATTACCTGCATCGAAAATACCCACGAAGAAAATTTGCTATGACACTCTTTTTAAACTGGTTTCCAAGGAAAACTGGTCAAATTTTTATAAACTCACCGACCCAAACATAGCGTGCGAATTTCTTATCGACACCATACATAACCATTTGAAAAGTTCCGCATCCAACACTAACGACAAACAGAGTAGTCGCAAAATTAAACTTAAGCCTTGGATAACAAATGGCATCCTACACTGTATTCACAAGCGTAATAAACTTCACAAATTTTGTAAAAACAACCCCAATAATCACGAATCTCTCCTATTTTACAAACGATACAGAAATGCTTGTAAAAAAATAATCTGCAGAGCTAGAGACGAATATTATAGGAAACAGATCAAGGAAGCTGCCAATGACAATAAACAAATCTGGAATATTGTCAAAGAGATCTGCTATACCAACAAAACTACCGCACCTATAAATAAAATAACCATTGCAGACCAAACACTAGATACAACAAATCATTCAAAAAAAATCGCAAATCATTTCAATAAATTCTTCTCCACAGTCGGATCAGACTTAGCAAATAGTATTTTAGATAAAAACGGAAAGACAGAATATAATCTTGCAAATAATATATCGATTGAAAATCTTTGTTATGATCCATTTAATCTCACTCCTACCACAGAACAAGAAATCACTGAAATTATTTCATCACTCAAAAACACACATTCAACTGGAATCGACAATATATCCACTAAATTGATCAAACACCTCAAACCAATCATCACTAAACCCCTTGAACATGTAATAAATCTAAGCTTTCAAACTGACCTCTTCCCAAATTCTTTAAAACACTCAACAATTATTCCTATCTATAAATCAGGGGACAGATCATCAGTGAATAACTATAGACCAATATCCTTGCTGAGTCCGATATCAAAAATAATTGAAAAAACGGTAAAACGAAGGCTATACAAATTTCTTGAAGATAATAACATTCTTTCAGGAAATCAATATGGCTTCCGCAAAGGTCGTAGTGCCGCAGATGCAATTGCAAATTTTACAAAAGTAGTCTCTGATAACCTTGATAAAGGCCGCAAGCCCCTTGCTGTTTTCTTGGATCTAGCCAAAGCCTTTGATACTGTCTCTCACCGCATACTTTTGAAGAAACTCCTTCAGGTAGGAATAAAAGGTACTCCCCTTAAATGGTTTGAGAACTACTTAACAAATAGATCGCAATCGTCTCTTATAAATTCTGCTAAAGAATATAGAAGTACAAGTTTACCAATCACGTACGGTGTGCCACAAGGCAGTGTATTGGGCCCACTTCTCTTTCTAATATATATAAACACTTTATGTAACTTGGCAATTGATGGAACTATAATTTCTTTTGCTGATGATACGGTAATCATCTTTGAATCTGATAATTGGAAATCAACTATGGAAAAAGCAAATAAGGGCCTAAATAAAGTAAAACATTGGTTAGACAACAACCTTCTGACTCTTAATATTGACAAAACAAAATACTTACTTTTCTCCATACGCAAAGTCACTACTCCTCAAAACTGTCCTAATCTTATCATTCACTCATGCCCACAAAACCATATTACCCCTACGCCTCTCCTCAATAATTGCTCATGCACCAACCTAAAAAAATCCGACCAAATTAAATATCTAGGGGTTGTTATAGATGATCAACTACGTTGGGAGGATCATGTCAATCTCACAACAAAAAGACTCCGCAAATTGTGCTATATATTTCTCTCTCTCAGATCAATCCTAAACCTTCAAACAATGAGATGCATATATTTTGCACTTTTCCAATCAATAGCTACATACGGTATCGTGGGATGGGGAGGCTGTGCAGCTTCAATTATTAATCCCATGATCTTAATTCAAAAACTGCTACTAAGGATTATATTAAAATGTCACCCATCTCACCCTTCAGACCCACTTTTTAAAAAATTCGCAATCCTAGACATTAGACAATTATACGTGAAGACAATTCTTATACACATAAGGAAAAATGATTTAACACTCAAAACTCAACACAATATTTACACCCGCTACTCATCACACCAAAAATGTAAAATTCCTCAAACAAAAACAGCCTTCGCCCAGCGACAGTTCTCTTATATAGCGCCTAAAATGTTCAACTTACTGAGTATTGATATTAAGACATCGAAAACTGATGATCTTTATGCCATTAGTGTACAGAACTGGTTATTTGCTCAAGGAAGGAAATATTATAAAGAATGCCTTACAACTTAATAGTGTTCTTATTTTTCGAGTAAAAATTTTATCTCTTAATTAACTTTCATCAAAAACTTTATATTACGCTGATGCGATTATTTTTATTTTTATTTCTATTATCCCTAGCATTATCTATTATTTTTATTTGTATCCTACCTTATTTTTATTTTTATCTTTATGTTTACAAGATTCACCTACTCCAATTCTTTTCCTGTATGTGATCATGTATATAATATTATATATTCAGTATTGGTTATTTATGAAGGGAAAGAACTATTTTGAAGAATACCTGACATCATTAAATAAGTTCATTTGCTTTATTATTCTTTTTTTTTCATTTCAATTCTGTTTAAAATTTCTTTTTAAAATAATTATTTAATTTATCTTTACTTTCATCGCTTTCTTATTTTCAGTAAAACCTATTTAACCTATGCCTATTTTACAACTGAATAAATCATGTATTACATTTATATAATTATACACAAATTTCGACTACCATAATACGGACATGTGTCTAGTGTGGTAGTCGAAAAGCATGTAAAAAACCTGTATCCAAATATATTTTTATGAATAAAGAAAAAAAAAAAAAAAAAAAAAAAAAAACATTTTCGTTTTTATTTATATAAATAGATTTGCAGGGAAGGGACTTTAAAGTCTTGAATTAGTCTGACAGTGGGGGGGGTAATTATAAATAAATTTTACTAATAATTTTTTGGAATGTTTTGAATGTACCTCCCCCGAGATTGATTCAGGGAGAAACAAATGGTTCTACTCTAAAATTACATATGTTTCTTAGCCCGTTGTCCCACGGGTCGGTAAGGAATCGAAATAAACCGAGTGCTATAAAACCCTGTGTCGTTTGGTTACTGATCCGTGGGACGACGGGCTTATTCTTTTAAAAACTATACAATCATTTTGTTATCCTTTGTACTGTTTGTAATTTTCACTTCATATTATACCATTGTATTTAACATTAGGTTTAACGGTAAGCACAGAGCAGTCAGGCTTACATCATTTGAATGTATATTACAGTTATATGAGTGTATACCAGTGGCGGTCCGTGCCTTTTCAGTTAACTAGCAATTAGAGTGGTTGGCAAATGGCTAAGGATTGACAAAAACGATATTTTCAAAATTGATCCAAAATCAGAAATATTAAAAAAACAACATTACTAAACTAGGCCTTGGGAAAATAATTTCACTGTTGTCGGTTATTTTGAGGAAAGAAAGTAATTCTTGAAGAGCGTCTTGAAGAAACCCATATCTTAGGAGGGAACAAATACAGCCAAGCTGTAGAATTTAAAAAAAAGACAATCTTTGAAACAACCTGTTCTCATGTGACAAATGTGATAACTGTGTAAAAATATTTGGCGGGTCTCACGGCTATGCGCCGGTGGCAAAGGATCTATGATGCTCGTTCCCCGGAGCATCTTCCATTGAAATACCGGTACTTACTTGTAAGACTTGTATCCTAAATTCAACGGAAACACTCTAAAAGCAATCTGTATCTCTTAAAGTTACTGGAGGTCTAGCACGGTCAGTTGTTAAAGCCATATGTCATATATGGTCAGAAATGATCCGACGGCCGATAAACATATTTTAGGCCTCCATAGCATCAGATAAGCTTCGTTTAACTGTCAATATACACATCTTCTTTAATAATGTCGTTCGTTATGCAAAATTACTGGCTTATTAACGAACAGAGTTGAACTAACGAAGCTCTTAGAATTGGAAAAGAAGTCGTATACGCGGTGAATTGAGGCGGGTATAGGTACCGCCGCCCCGAGAACTATTTATTGCATAACCATCACCTCTGTCATAGGTCACCCCAAGTGGTTCGCTACGTTTGGTGACTTAGCAGGGGTGCCCGGTTCATCAGGTTTATCGGTGTCTTGGCGGCAGATGTGTCTGCCCACCAACTGCATGGCAGGCCGGATCGGGAGAGACTGGTTGACGGAGACCTTTTGACCTCTCCACCAGGACTCTCTCGGAACATTGCCTCGCACCGCAGTGGAAGGGATGGATTCATAACTAACCCCCAGATTCCTATCCACCCCTTGTACCTTTCTCCTTCCCAGAACTTCCCATCCTTCCTTTCCTAAAAAGACGCCCCACACAGCATCCCCAAAGAGGGGAAGTATTTTTCTACGGGCCTCCTGTGTGAAGCTAATAGTAAGCATAATTTTTTCTGAAGTCATAAGATTTATTAGTAGATATTTAATACGTGTTTACTTATAAAACAAATATATGGTTTTTGTACCGTTTTTTAAATTTCAAATAAGGACTTATACAAAAAGGTCTCAATGACATTTCTGTTTTCAAATATTCTTCAGGCAGGTAGGTGCCATAATATTGTAAAAATGCAAATAAGGAAGTAAACACGACAATTTTACATAAAAAGTCATCTTTACTGAACAATTAAAACGGCCACCATTCTGAACCCAAAACTAAACATACAGACAGATGAAATGCAAAACGGTCGAGTTAAAACAGGACTTGGCAACGCTCAATTCATTAAATTATGTGAGGTAAATTCTTTAGTTCGCCGCGTTTACCACGAGTTCCCAGACACAGTGTACACCACAAGTTTGTGAAATATCGTTTAAAATGCGCTTAATTCTTTAAAGTGAGATTGTTCAAATATTCTGTATTAATATTCTGTATTCTGTATTAAAATATTTCTGGCGCATACCGTACTGTTGCTTCGGACGCTTTGCCAGTTTTGGCCGGCATTTTGCCAATCGATCTGGAGATTAGGGAAGTCTTAACCAAGCAGAGACTTTCCAGAGGATCCCCGGCAACCCATCTTGGTGTCGTTCTGACACCAGGTGGACCGGGAACTCTCCCTGGACTGCTTCGGACGATGAGGGACCTTTCGCTCAAAGAGTGGCAGGTCCGTTGGGATAGGTCGAGCATGGGAAGATGGACCTTTTCCTTCTTCCCATCAGTTAAACTCAGAATGGAAGGGGCCTTCCTCAAACTGGACCATCACATGACGCAGCTCCTCTCAGGACATGGGGAATTCAGGGGGAGGCTTCACAGCCTTGCCCTGTCTACCCATCCCAATTGCGCTTGTGGCAATACTTACCAGTCGGCCGAGCACATTCTGTGGCACTGTGAGATCTTGAAGGATGCCAGAGACGAAATGATAGACGGTCTGAATGTCCCCATTAGACCGGTGTGGAACACCGATCTTGTTTCTAACATAGTCAATTTCGAATGTCTGAGGAAGTTTACTAGGATCTGGGTTGAGAGATGGTCTGTGCTTAGAGTCGCTGACTAGTGTGATAACTGAGAACCCCTGGTGTATTGCTCCTGCTCCATGACTAATTCTTTTGTAATTCTCCGATTATTGTTTATGCATTCTGTTCTTCTTATTTTTATTATTTTTCTTTCCTTACTGTACCAGCTGCTGCAGATGAATTTCTTTCGTTTACATATCTTTTAAATAACTTGTATCCTATTTTCAGTTTTCTTTTCTTATGTTTTGTGTCTAAGGTAGACACACTGTCCTTTTTACAGACATTGCAGACACTCTTTATATATCTTTGCTTAGCTAATTATCTCTTTTACTTTGTCTTTTATCTTATACTTCACATACTGTCCTCTTTACAGACCATGCAAATGTTATTTTTATGCTTTCTACTTTTGTTTTACTTAATCTACCGATGTTCTTAAGTGGCACTTTTGGATTGTTTATTGTTTTTCTTTTTCTCTTTTCTTTTCTCGTCTTTTTTATATGCATTTTTTTATTGGTTTTCTTTCTTTTTTTCAGTAACGGCAACGAGTTTACAGGCTAGAACTGAACTCCGTTGTTTGTTTTGTATTGTTTACTTTTCCCCAATAGGGGTTGGACAACGGGCCTAGTCCCCGCATGCACTGCTGGAGCTTCTTTTAATTTCTTGTTTTTACCGAGGGACTCCGCCAATCACCTGCGCCACCCCTGAGGAGCGTTGGTGGTCAGAGGGGTGACTGTGCGGATTGGGGTAACCTCCACCCTGCCTCCGACCTCCTGACGCTTCTTTCCCCTAGGTTCTTTAGGGTTTATCCCTCTTTTTCCCATACTTATCTTCAGGGCACCACCGGGTGGTCGGCTAAGGGGTGTGGAAGTCCTGACCTGCACCAGTCACCCCAACCACCACCAATCTCTCAACAGGACTGCCAGACGTGGCTCGGCGAAACTCCCCCGTCACTCTATTATTTCACTTTGTTCTTTTTGTGCTTACAGGTACTGGAGTGTGGGTTCCCTCCACCAACTATTTACCTGACACTTGTTACTTGATTGTTTGATGCTTATTGTTCTGTGTTGTCCTTGGATTAATACCTGTAAGCGCTCGCATACCGCTTCCTAACACCGTATGCGGGGACATTGAAGGTCTAGCTTCATTTATATACTTTGTAGAGCCGTTTATTCAAAAATTAGATTCATGCGAGAGCTCCGAAGGGGTGACCATAAGTCACCTATACCGGGGTGGGACAGGGCGGGTGTAACCTTCAATGTTCAAATATCAAATCATCTTTGCAGTTATTATTACAAGGAGTTGAATTTTAAAATGAAGAAACAAATACTCACCCAAGCGCTGTAATGGCGTATGCAGAGCACACCACCCACCGGTCACTCAGTAATGTCACTGCAAACACCCGCCAGGAGATCTCTTCTCTCCGACCTGATCCAATACGTCCCTGGGAACACAACACATCTTCATATTAATCTCTAAGCAAGTGTTGTTTTAAATTGCTCGCAAAATATTTGCTGGCATCCCAACCAACCATCTGGAACCAGTGACACTATGGAATCCCAAATTGCGGTATGTTGTGAAGCTGAAGGTAGTGGGAAGGGGAACGAGATGCGGAAGAGAAAAGTACCTGCCTATCCAGACATAATCACGTATGACCGGGTTAAAAATAAGGAAATTGTCACCAAACACGACTAAAGCCATTTAAAGCAGCGTTTCAGTTATGATTAAACTGAACTTGTATATTATATACTATTTTAAATGAATACATCGTGAAATAACACGATGTGACCAAATTTTCTAGCATATACTGGGATTTGAACCCGCGACTTCCGGATTGCTAGTCGTGTGCCCAGGACTGGCCGGAGATGGTAGGGCTATATCACTTGAAGTAAAATATCGTAAAACATCTCAGTATTGCCCCGGTGAAAGGCCATCAGAATGGAAACTTGGTTTGAAATGGCTTTAGCCGTGTTTAGTGGCCACCTGTTCCCCGCTTCACTACCTTCAGCCTCATAATAACATTTACCTGATGATGGAAACTGAAGGAGGAGATTTGACTTGATTTGGAGAGGAAACTTGGATAGAGAAGGAGGTAGCGTAATATGGCATAATACCCCAAAAATAAATCACCGTAATAAAAAGAAATAATTGACATGTTAGTTTGGGTGTAAAATATGAATTGAAAAACAATAAATTAAATTAAATATAAATATTTTAAATACACATGATTATTAATTATTATTTATTATTTGATCCCGTGACCACTGAATCCAGAGCCAAGGATTTTACCCGCCCGCCGATGTTTTTAGTTCCTTTCTATTAATGGTCTTTCATTTTTGTTTAAAAAGTTTAGTTTTTCTCCAATATACTTAATTAATAAATAATTACATTTTAAAAAATCTTCGAAAGAATTTTTTTTAAAACTGTTTTCTAAACATGTCATAAAATAAGAAAATTCGTTTCTTAAACATGATAAAACAAATGTTGATTTGGAGAGAAACGTGCGTTACAAATTGATAACCACTTCTTTACCAACCATGTTTGGAAATAACTAAAGTACAAAATAATGACACGTGGAAATTTAATATCCCCAAAATACATAAATGTATTGCAACGAATAAGCAAATAGTACCGAAGTACGCGTCTGTTTGAATGTTGCTTATTTCAAGAACGACGGTCTCTCGTGTCTAGGATGAATGCAGTTTGTATATACTTGACTGGCCACGCACTAGGCAGTCAACATGATCTGCAATGTGTATTAGGGCTCTATGGAAGCCAAATATCGTCGGCTGTGGAAGCCAGTCTCAAATGTGACTAGGGTACATGTGTGTGGATGCCTCAGTCCTCAGTCCTCACGCACTTGTCGTGGCAGCCAGTAGAACTGGTGATATTGGCTGCTACAAGCAACAACTGGCTGCTGCTTTATAGGGTGGCTGCCTGGTGCGCAGCCAGCCCAACTCTAAGTTTGTGAGTGATGAGTACTTGGAACAGGTGGATGAGTTTGTTTAATTGGGAAGTATATTTAGGAGAGGCTTAGGACTATTTAAAATACAGAAAAAATCGGATATTTTATTAAAAATTGTATTTTTTTACCACTACAATTAAATTAGTTAATCAGCATTTTGAAAAGACGCAGATTTTTTTTATACCTACAGGACGTTAAATAATATAACTGGAGTATTATTTCCATCAAGGGAATTTCATATTATTTCTTTATCAACTCGGCATCTTGACGCTTAGATGGTTTGGGCATGTAGAGCAGATAAACGAAGAAAGTAGTGTAAAAAGAACATACGACGTGGAAGTTACTTGAGTCGGGTCGGGTCAAAAGTCAGAATAACGAAGGAGTATGTGAGATGAATTATGAATGTGAATAAAGCAAGGAGTGAATGCGAGAGTATTGTAACGGTCTATTCTCTCTGCCTGCCCCTGCCAGAAACTGCGTGAAGGCTAGTTAGTCATTTCAACAATTCATTTATTAATATATAATAAATAAAGCTAACTAATGTCTGAAACTTACTAAGTACGGGGCCTCGGCGGCAGTCATCATGGGAGTCTGGTGATATTCTATGTTGGAGTCTGGTGTGTGCAGAGGACACAGGTTTCCCCGAGTCCAACCGAACCTTGTTTCTTGACACGGGAAAAATTTTTCCGGCAGCTTTATGCAGTCTGTAGAGGAAAAAAAAAATATCAGATGTGTATATTAATATAATGCCTCTTGTTTCATTACCTCGGTCAAGTAAATTTGAACGTATGATTTAATAAAATGAAAACGTTAATTTTTACACTAACGCTAAAGGAAAAACATAAAAATTATTTTTGCGGATGTGTTGTTTAGTAGGAGGTCTCGAAAGAATAAATTGACGTGCCCTACTTAAAGTTAGAATAACTCTATTATTATGTCTAATAAGAGAACTTTGAAAAAAAAGTAACAGATTTATCGTATAACCTACTATTGCATAGTTTTATTTTTATATATTAAATAATAAATCAATTTACAGTACAGTGTATTAGAGAGTATAATCAATGTTAACTCAAATAATTCATACAATTAGTTTTCACTGCTTTTGATTTTTTAATGTTCCTCTTCTATAGAAGCTGGCGCTTGTGTCTAGAAGAGTGGTTAGCATCAAGATTGAATATTTATTATTTTTAATTATGAATATTAAAATTTATAATTAATTCACAACAGTTTAATCATTTTGGTATTTTTACATTGAACTTTCTCTTTAATTGCTTTTAGTAAGTGTTTATCGTTTTCTTTCGTATAACCTTCTATTCCATAAATTTAATTTGAACAATAATAATTATTTAATTTCGAACTACGTATTAGGTGTATTTACAAATAAACTGTAAAAAAAACTGAAACAGATTTTCAGCCATGCAACATAATTTTAGAATATTTGTGGTCGGGTTTAGCAATACTCACAGTCTGCGGCCTTGGAGCCAATCGGTTGCTGAGTGACAAGTCCCTTCGGCAGCGGCGGACAGGCAGCCTCCGCGCAGCACACCAACTCCGACTCGTTATTAGTTAAGTCACATTTCTGTAAGCAAAGGAAGGTCATGTTAGGGGCGCAAAGTCAAATATGTTGTTATTGTCAGAGACACATAAAAGGAGGAACAGTACCTGCGGAAAAATGCCTTTACTGGCGGCCTCCTTCGCCATCTGGCAGTTGGCGAATGGTCCACACACTCCCGCAGTCCCCGTGTTCTTCATCGTGCATTTCATCCCTTCAAACAAACAGATAAACCAGGTTTAAACAATACAATACAACATGACGATGAATATTCTACCCACAACCCAGAAGTAATGTGCGTCAGTGGATTGATGTTATCCGTCCTACTGTAAGATGTGTTATCAAGAATTTCTAGTGACAAAGTTGCAAATACTCAGAGATGTTTACATTCTTCCTCAACGACTAGCTGCCTTTTGCAATGACCGTGTCGTGGTGACGAGACAGCCTATGAAATGATGATTAATGATGAAGTTCTGGGTACTATACCTGCAACAACCCCCTCGCAGCAGACAGTCGGAACAGAGCCATCTGAATCGCAAATCTGAAAGTAAAAAAATAAACGGTAAAAAATAACTTTCACTAAACTTGCATCCTGATGAACAAGCCATTATTTTTTAATTAAGTTTGCGATTAAAAATAGTGCTGTAAACAAAGATTAAATAAAATTCAATAAATATAAATAAGATTAGAGACGGTAAAAGTTCACCTGAGGAGTGATTCCCTTCAGGACAGCCTCTACGGCAACGGGGCACTTTGATATACGAAGGCATTTGCCGGCCCGCCCTGTTTCAACTACCGAGCATTGATCACCTGCAAAAGCAAACAATACCGTTTATGCAAGAATAGGTACATTTTCTTGAGAGAATGATGATTAATTTAATAAATTAATTATTGGGTACTTTACCTTCAACTACTGTCACCAGAGGGCAGCAAACAATATGAACCGTTCCCTCTAAAGCGAAAATCTGAAAAAGAATTTGTTTAGTGTTCATTGTGATTTTAATAATGAATGAAACAATGTTACTAAGACTTAAAGAACAGAAAAGATAAAAGACACAGAAGATAAGAGATTAGATCTCATCCGAGAATCGAATCCGGGTTCGCTACTCGCTCCGGGAGGAATACATCAACCACTGTGCTACTTAAAAACCTTATTTTAGCCGACGAACCTTTTGGTCCTCTGATCTTCCCTCTAACTAAACCGTTTAATATTAATATATATTTAAGGTTATCCTTGCCAAGAGTTTTTTAATGTATTATTTTTGTAGCAATATTATTTTTTCTTGAAAAAGTCTCAGATTTAACGTTAGTGCAGACACTGTCGTGTTCAGTTGTACAGATTTCTAATCTACTATTTAATGCTTTTTTACACGGTGCCAGAGATTTACTCGTAATGCCAGTGCTGTCCAAACGTGAATTTAGTAAGTTTATGCCCCCACCAATACCACTATCCGGTGCACGGTGTCATCACATATTTAAAAAGTTATTTAAAGTCATGGAAAGTGATGAAACAAAAACTTTATTTACTGGGTTAAGTAGGTTAGGTTAGGTTTAAAAAAATATATTTCATTGTTTTTAATGACTTTATATCACTTTTTAAAAGTGTGTTGAATAGTCACCGTGTTGAGTTAGTATGGAACCCCGGTGCACATGAGGCGATCCTGGCTTACTATCCTGGTTTGGCGACAACCAGAGCGGTGCACACGCTGCTAGGAAATTTTAAGCCAGTATCATTGCAGTGACTCCGGTAACCTCACGTCTACATCTCACGTTTTTAGGGGAAAATTAACAGCTTACTCCTCTTTAGCACCTGCTCCGGACTTGGTTGATTTTCCATTTTTCACAACTCTGGACAATATATTGCTTTGAAATTAAAATAATACATTTATCGCTAGTAGAATCTATCAGATACGGAATAACGTTTTGGGAAAACTCTTGCAAGACAAATATAAGTTAAATTCAAACAATCCTAAACTCCATGACTAAGCTTTCGGTAAGCAAAAGTAATTGTGTAAAAAGAAGATATATCAAATTATTATATAGGTTTATTAATATATTACTTGTTCTATGGGTATTATGATTAAAAATTGTATGGCAAAACCCCTTGTCGGATTCCATATATAAATATAAAGTAGATCACACACACAACACAAGAATGTCCATTCCAAAAATTTATATTTATATATACAAAATGAATGCTTGTTTGTTTGTTTGTCTCCTATAGATCGAAAAAATATGCGACCCATTATGGTGAAAATTTCAAAGTTTATTCATATAAGTACCAGGATGGTTAAAAAAGTGGTTTGAGTCGGGGACGCCCGAGAAACACTTAACTAATTATCTCTGCACTGGAATGAGACACGGAATCGAATACATGTTTACAGAAGGTAGGTTTTTAAGGGTTACAATGTGAATTTAAAAGTAGAAAAAGTAGGGAATGCCCGAGAAAGATACGAATCAAATAATTATTTGTGGTAAAATGAGGCGAATGTGATGAAAGAAGAAATAGGCGTGGGGACAATACGACTAGGAAGTGAATGTCTTGAGAAGTCGGGGACACCCGAGGAAGATATGGCACGATCGAGTGAAACCAATACTTATGATAATCCTTCCGCTATTAAAATACACCCAGTTTACAGGTACACTAGAATTCACAACTATCTAGCGGATCTGTTTAACTGCACAGAAGCTAAGTACAAAAATACTGTATATACTATCATATCTCTTAAATCATTATTAATTAAACCTAAGTATTCTCACACTTATTTATCATATTTTCTATGTACTTGTATTAATTTTATACTTTCTGTCGTCATTTTATGATCAAATGCCACAGTTAATTGTTATTTTTGTTTCAATTATTAAGTGTTTGATTATGCTTGTATTGTGTAACATGCAATTATTGTGTATGGTATATTTATACCGTGGATGTTGAACAAATAAATTCATAAAATGCCAATGGAGTTAAAAAGCGAATCAACCTGCAGGACTGAACTAAAAAAGTGGTTAATGGATCAAGATTTTCTATATTGTTATGGTGTATAAATACATAAGTATCCAATGATTTAATGCGTGTAATTGTATAAATATGCCTTTGAGTGTTTAACGGCCGTTGTTTCCAACCTTTCCATAGATCAATCTTCGCCTTTTTCCAAACATCTTCACCGTTTTTTTTGTTATTTGTTTTTGGGGTGTTATGCCGTGTTGCGCTAACTCCTTCTTTAGCCAACGAGTGTCTGTATGTCTATGAGTATGTTGACTGTGTTATATCTATCTGTCTATGTATTCTAGGTCTTTGTATTGTAGTCACTTGAAATTTTGTTCTTTCTTATGTATTTTCTATATTGCGGCTACTCATTATATGTGTGCTTTAGTGTCATAATTAATATTGAGAATATGGCCTGCTAACAAACTGCTTTGGCATTTTAGCGGGTGCTTATAAAGAATAATGAAAAATAAATGTCTTTTGTGGTCATTATTATGCAGATTGTTATTTATTATTTTACAACTGTAAAAACTTTAAATTAATCTCGTTACTTGGTTTTGGCAGTTTTGAATTCGTATCCTGTCAAAAAAAACATCAGCGCATGAGCAACGAGCACTAGCCGATCGTGTTATAGATTTGAGCGGCCACACGAAGCTAACTAGAAAGCTAGGATATAAACTTTGGTGGTGGGGGACGTTACTAGCTCAAATAATAAAATCACATCCTATTAAACTATTCTGTCTTGAGACGATAGCTTACTGGCTTCCTCTAACTTACTAGATTAAAAGCAAAGCTAGTTCTGTCTACACGTAGCTAGTGTTACTAGCTTAGGCACTAGCAATATCTTTCTATCCTGGTTTTAAATACTAGCCTCGTGCACCGGACAAGAATACTGGCATCGTGTGGACAAGGCATAAACGATTTTAGTTTTGCTGCAGTGGCTAATATTACGAGCGTCAAGTTGCGTTTATTGTTGCGTTCATTTCAATGTTACCTTCTTCTTGATGGACTGTTTCATCTCCCGGCCAAGGGATTAAGTTGTCAATGTCAAGGTTGGGAGGTTTTTTCCTATTTATATAGTATTGTTTATGAAACATAATTTTTTTATGAAATTAAAAATTTTGCTATGTTTTACTTATTTTCACCTGACACTCCTATTTTAAGAAGATTGATTTTAAATATTCAAACCGATGCTAGTATAATTAAAATTGCAAGTGTACAAATCATTAATAGTATATTAAATTTTAGCGAGTGTATAAAATTGGTATCTATTATTGTCAGATTCACATAATGAGGGGAACAGTACCTGTGGTAAAATGCCTTTACTGGCGGCCTCCTTTGCTGTCTGGCAGTTGGCAAATGGTCTGTATACTCCGGCTTTCCCCGTGTCCATCGTGCAGTTAGCACCTTCAAACAAACAGATACATCAGGGTTATACAACACAACAGGTGGTGGTGACTGAAAAACTTTATGAAATGAAAGTGATGTACCTTCTCTAGGGGTAGCTGTTTTTTCCTGGCGTCTGGTTTCCAGTCCTGTGTTTTGCCCTGGCACCCAGGGGCAGCACACTATCAACCTGTTCTCCGGGGAGGCGCACACCTGAAAACGCACCACATTGAATTACCTACGCATTTGTACATCTGCATGGGGGGCATACCTACTTTTAAAATTTACTCTCCACAATGCATTGTTTTTTAACCTTTGAAACATACCAAATTTTCTAAAAATATCAACAATTGGTAAATATACAAGTAGTAGCGAGGTCGGCAGGACAGGACATACTGACTGACTATTGGGAGATACATAATTAGTGTGGGGGTTCTGGGAGACATAGTTTTTTTATTAAGATAAACTAACTAACTAACCATCACGCCATTTCCCCGCAGGGGCAAACAGAGAGGACGGACCGCCAAACAACTCGGTCTTGGCACACACTCTTTGCCTCATTCACATTCATTTCTCGTTGCATACATACTCTTCTATTATTCTGACTCTTGACATGAAACGAGTCAAGTTGTAACAGTTATAATTGCTACCCCAGGAATCGAATGTTGACTCGATCAGTAACTGGGAACTGATGTTGACTTGATACAAGCACCTAGCCCTGTCAGGTGTATAGCCACTCGTTTGTTTGACTGCGGAATAGCGCCACCGGCGGAGAACGAGCGAGTGAGTGCTCAGCGGAAAACCTACGGAAGCGGTATTCTTATAAGAATTCGATGGGTGATCTCTAGACGACATGGTCACGAGTTAACTAGCTTGCATGTTGCTGGACATAGTGTTTCAAGCGCGTTTCTCTAAAAAGGGGAAAGAGGGTCAACTGACGACAACTGTGAGCCTGAAATTCGTGGGGAAGGAGATCCCATCACACATCTTTATGTACGGGGTCAAATTCGGAGTAGAACGTTATGTGTTCAGGGTAATGCAATGCTATTGTTGTTGGAGGTATGGACATATTGCAAATAACTGTAGCAAGAAAGATATTAAGCTGTGCCCGAAATGTAATGGAGAGCACGAGACCTGTGACCAGGTAGCAAAATGTATTAACTGCGGAGGAGACCATCCGGCAAATGACATTAACTGTCCAAAGTGGAAGAACGAGAAAGAGATTACACAAAAAATGGCAAAAAAAATGTTACGCATAAACAGGCGAAAAAACTCATAGAAAAGAAGATATCTAACTCAAAAGAAAAAGTAAATATTCCAAATAACATGTTTAATAAAGAAAATGTGTACAAATCAAGCGGAAAAACTACTTATGCTGAGAAACTTAAACGAAATAAGACAAACACAGCTGAAATGCATATAAATTCAAAAAACAACAGTAATGTCAACATTGCTCGTGAAATATTGACAGCAATTATAAATGGGGAAAACTGGGAAAATCTCGTAAAAATAGCAATTAATAGATTCATAGACACCATAATGGGTATTATTAAGGATGGAGGCTTAAATGATATATTGAAATCACTTATCACGGCGAATAATGGATAAGAATAACCTTAACATATTACAATGGAATGCTCGAAGCTTACATTTAAAGAAACCTATTTTTAAATATGATTAAGAAATATATTTACAGAGGCAACATATTAAAATTGCCCTTATATCAGAAACTTGGTTACAATTTCCTTACATTTTGACATTTAAAGACTATACAACATATAGACAAGACAGAGCCGATGGCTATGGAGGAGTTGCAATCTCAATCCATAAAAGTTTACAGTCGATTGAACGAACCCTAGATATCATCGGATCCTGTGAATTAGAATTATGCAGTGTTAACTTACTCAATGCTGGAAATCTGAAATCCGTCAACGTGATATATTGTCCTAGTAATATAAATGTCACAATTTAAACATGGAGGAAAGTTTTTGATCAGATGGGATCAGGTGCCCTAGTAGGCGGGGATTTCAATGCCCACAATCCATTATGGGATAGAGCTATACGAGATACGAGGGGAGATCTCATTGCAGAAGCCTGCCAAGATTCAAACCTTATTACTGTCAATAACGGAGATATAACAAGATTAGGACATCCCGCACAAAGGAGTTCGAGCCCGGATATTACCCTGGTATCTTCAGAGCTCCTACTGAGTTGTAACTGGAGGGTAGATTCAGATACGATGGGTAGTGATCATTTACCAATTATTATCACTTTCGAAGAAAATTGTTTTAACTATGAACCAATTTTGAAAAGAAATTTCAAAAAAGCAGATTGGAACAAATATAAATCCACGGTGGAAAAATTAATACAAAATCTTCCAGAACAATCATTGTCAATCCAAGAGTACTATGACAAATTAGAAGAAGTTCTGAACAAAGGTGCAGATGAAAGTATTCCATTCTTTAAGAAGTCTAAAAATAAAGAATTAAAACCGAAGTCATGGTGGAATCAAGATGTCTCGAAAGCTATAGCTGAAAGAAGATTAGCTCTGACTCGTTTACGGAAAAATGTTAATATTGACAATTACATAGAATTAAAGCGCAAGGAGTCGAGTACTAGGCGGATAGTAAGAAAAGCAAAAAGGGATGGATGGAGAAAGTTCTGTGATTCTGTTGACGCTAATACAACCTATTCTGATATGTGGAAGAAAATGAAATGGTATAAGGGAATAGGAACTTCCCGTCCAAATATCTTTGAGAATAGCGAATTAGCGTTAGAGTATCTAAAATATCTGGCCCCAAACGAAGATCTAATTGAACATGTGTGGACAGAAGAAGAAACCTCGGAGACTTCTGGCATTCACAAACCGATAACAGATTCCGAACTACAATCAGTATTAAAAATGAAAGATACATCCCCAGGAATAGATATGATATCTTATTCTATGATAACTAATTTACCTACTTCTTGTCAATTGCTTATTATCGATTTATTCAATTGAATTTTACGAACTTCCACATTACCTATGCAATGGAAACAGGTAAAAATTGTGCCTATAATTAAACCTGGAAGAGATCCGAAACTTATGACCTCTATAAGGCCAATTTCATTAATTTCATGTCTTTGTAAAACTTTCAACACTATAATTACAAGACGATTAGAGTGGTATTTAGAAAATATTTTTTTATTCGATAAGTCTACAATAGGATCTAGAAGAAAACTATCAACCATGGATAATCTGGGAAGAATGGTTACAGAAATACAAGTTGCCCAAACAACCAATGCCGTTACAATTGCTGCTTTTGTAGACATTAAAGATGCATCCAATAATATAAAGATCGAAGAGGTCATTAAGGTTCTCATCTCTAAAGGTATAAAAGGAAAAGTTGTAAAGTATATCTGGGAATATTTTAAACAAAGAATGATCATTATTAAAGAATGTAACATATTTGCTACACAAAGGTGCTCGAGAGGACTACCGCAAGGAGATCCCATGTCTGCCCTCCTATTCAATATTGGAACTTCTGGTATAGGAAACCATCCCCAAGTGAAACGCGTACAGTACATTGATGATTTTGGTATTTATTATTCAAGTAAGAAAGTAAAAACATGTGAAGACATTATTCAACAAGCTCTGTTAGAACTACAGAATGCTCTTCAAATAAAAGGTCTTGAAATATCGGAACATAAAACGAAAATACACGCACTAATGGGAAGAGTATTGTGTTTGATAGGCCTCTCTGATTCTCCAATGTGCTCAATATGTGAAGAAATTGAAGATGTCCAACATACATTAACAAAGTGCATTCAGTATGAACAACAGAGAGTGACAATATTTATGACCTCGGACCCATCGGAAATTCAGAATTTAATAGCCTCAACAGAGTTCTATGCCATATCAAGAATCATGAAATTTATTCGATCATGTAAATTGGAAAATATTTGAAAGTGTAATCTTAGACAAAAGGCACCTTTTAAAGAACTAATGAATTATAATTAAAATATTTTAATATTGTAATTTTAAAAACAGATGAGGCAAAAAATGACAACATTATGTGAGTCAGAAGCCTCGTTAATAAATTTAAAAAAAAAAATAGTGTTTCAAGTTTTTATTATATTTTGTGAGGTCAATCTTTGACTCACATGGCGCCCAGCATTTTGTAACAAGGTTAGTACTAATGGTGTAATAATGTCACATGTACGAAATAATGCTTTGCAATTACTCCAACCTACAGGCGTTTCCAAAAAGGAACCTTGAACACGCTCTGAGATGTTATCACTCCTAATTATAGAGTCTCTGGTTTTATTATGTATTACATATTTAATTTCTTAATGCACGTAAATGTACACTTGCAAATAAATGTTTAAAATTTGACATAATTTATTTCATTTTGATTCTTACCCACATATGAGTAATATGTCAGATGAGTGTATAAATGTTACAAAGTATCTGTTTCACTTGATCGTGCCATGTCTTCCTCGGGCGTCCCCGAATTCTGCTACTATTTACATTTGCAACATATATTCTCCTTACAAACCTTTCTTTGCTCATTCGCTCTACATGCCCAAACCATCTAAACGTCCCTTTATTGATCTTACTCATTACGCTTACATCAGCCTTGCATTTTTTGCGGATCTCCACATTTCTCACGTTTTCTGGACCACTCCGGGACCATTTGTCTTCCTTCCAAAACATTTTAATGTTACTTGGAAGTTGTCTGTCGTTTTGATTCCCTCTTCCTCCTCCAGGCGTTTCTTTCGTTATTTCACTACAATCCTTACACTTTTCTTGCACCCCTTTTAAACATATTTCACACGATCCCTCTCTTCACTAGAAGCACTGCCAGCTGTATTAAGATCATATTTAGATACTCTTAGATGAATATATACAATATAAAGATACTTTCAATTATTAATTTATTATTTTTATTCCTCTCCTTTCTTCCAGTAGTTAAATGCAAAAAGTCTTTCCTTTAATTATGCAGATGAAGCACGTTTTGGCTAAATACAGTGGTGCCTCACACAACGAACTTAATTCGTTCCAGGAGCAAGTTCGTTATGCGAAAAGTTCGCTATGTGAAACGCGTTTTCCCATAACAATACATGTTAAAAAAAATAATTCGTTCTGTAGCATAAAATATGGTAAGATGACATAAAAAAAAAGATAAATTTTTTGTTATTATTTTTATTTAGATGCATCTAAAAACATAATCCTTAATCCAAATCGCTAATAGCCTCTCCATTTCCTCGTGGATTGAAGATCTATGTTTTTCATTAAATAGTTTTGATACTCCTTTGGCTACTTTGGCTGATTTTATTGCATCCTTGTTTGTCAAAATGGTGAAAATGGTGGTCTTGTTGAGGCCAAACTCTTTGACGAGGTCACACTGTTTTACCCCACATTCACTCCTTCTAATTATTTCCTGTTTCATTTCAAGAGAAATCACCTTCCTGCTTTTTTTAGAACCCATCATATAAAAAAAAAGTTGAGTTTATCTTAAAAGGACGACTGCCGTGATACGTGTGCGATTTAATTCGTAATGAAGAACGATTGCTGCGATACGTGCGTAAGTTAAGCGTACTACGCAGTGACTAACGAGTCTAACGACTGCCTGCGCGGGAGGATGCAATTAATCGGCAGTGATCGTAGAAGATCGGGCGACTTCGTTGTGTGAAGCGAAGTTCGTTGTGTGAAGTGAAGTTCGTTGTATGAATCGTGAAATTAACGAAAAGGAAGTTCGTTGTATGCAGCATTCGCTGTGCGAGGCGTTCGTTGTGTGAGGCACCACCAATATTACCACATTATAAAGATTATGATGTATAATCCCTAGAGCCGGAGACTTATAAAAATGCATAAGTTTATGACATCAAACAAACGAGTGGTATGTCTGAGAAATGTATATATTAAACGGTAAAATCGGTAAAATGGAGCTAGTGGTAGGAAGGGTCGGATCTAGAATTATCAGAGAGCTGGAGTGGTAAGATTGAAAGATTCCATATTCAAGCTATTTGTTATTGTTGGAATAAAAAGAATACAAAAGATGCAGCTCGGAAACGGATAGAAAATGTCTCTTCTCTGAAACACGTTCTGGTCATAACTGCAACGTTAAATATCGCTGCTCCATTCTTGTTCACAGAAATAAAACACCCTGATATTAACACAATTGAACGCAAATTTCGAGAATTCAAACTTTCCTGGAATCAGAAGACGGACGAAGAATTTTTCAAATCATTTTGTGGACAAAGTGTTTTAATTCGTGAAAGACATGTCATAAGTCATAAGAACTGCCATGTCAAATATTTTCTATTTATTTTATTAAAGTAATCGTGTATTTTTCGTTGTCACGATTATTTGGGATAAAAATTTTGATCTTTTAAAATGTCATACGTTAAGTTAGTTAAAAAACTATCTTTTTACAAAAAAAAGTAACCTTTTTTTCTGTTGAACAGTTAACGAAATAACGACCAAAAATAAGCTATAAGTAAAAAAAAGTCCAGAGGAAGTATGTATGGTTGATTGGTGTATGTTTTCTTGCTACTAAAAAATAAGAGATATTTCTCTTATTTATTGTTTTGGTGTTTAATTCGTGTAACTCCATTTAATTTTTTTAAATAAATTTAAAATAAATCAAATTTAATAATTTTATAATAATTATTCAGTTCTGAAAGTATTTGTGTTATTTTTACAGTTTTTAATGTGACAGCTGTTTCGGCTTTTGAGGCCATTATCAAACTGTGGATATGTCCACACGGCGACGACTTATTTATATGATTTTATTTATCCCCACCCATTTAAATTTCTATAATGTTCAAAAATGATTCATTAAGAATTGGAATAACTAAAATATTTGGGAATCCAGCAGTGTTTGCACACCTGTTGAAATTAATGACCTAAGGGTTTTCTTAATTGTTGGTACGTGGGTGATTATGTTAAGGAATTATATTTTTTGGGTTTTTTGAAAATATTAAGCAGGGGAGAATTGATCATTTTTGTTTGATTATTAATTAGGGTTATGTTTGGATCATTAGTTCTTTTATTTATCTCTAATTGTTCTAGTAAATTTAATCTAAAACCCTTTCTTTCTATGTGTACAGTGTCAGCTACACTACTCGCTTCGACGCTTCGACGAAGTCCTCGACGAAGTTAGCCGAAGTTCGAAGTGCGTGCCCACACACTCGTGCAACTTCGCGAGTAACCTTTGAAGCTCTTTGACTCGGGCGCATTTACCGACAACAATCGGAAGTCGGGCGAAGCGAAGCGAAGTTGCCCGAAGCGATGTGAAGTTCGTGCCCACACTATCGTATTCGGTCAACTTCGATCAACTTCGCGAGTAGTGTAGCTGGGCTTTAAAGGTTCACAGTAGAACACGAGATCGAAGGTAAAATAATTTTGTTGGAAACGGGACACACTTCACTACATCAAGGTTATCCACTCAGAATTAACTTTTAAACTTCACCCGTGTGAATTTGATACTCTCGATTTTGAGACCCGTGAACGTATTAACGGAATTATATTTGAAAAATTTAAAACTTAAAAATCTAATAGACAATATAAATAAAACTAAGAAAATAACCGAGATTCCAGTCACGGAAAACATTGAATTTTATAAAAAAAACTTTGAATTTGACAAATACAACATTCAAAACGGAAGAAAGTAATCTATTGGATAAGGACTTTAAATATAACATCTAGTAACATTTAAACATAATCACCCACGTACCAACAATTAAGAAAACCCTTAGGTCATTAATTTTAACAGGTGTGCAAACACTGCTGGATTCCCAAATATTTTGGTTATTCCAATTCTTAATGAATCATTTTGGAACACTATAGAAATTTAAATGGGTGGGGATAAATAAAATCATATAAATAAGTCGTCGCCGTGTGGACATATCCACAGTTTGATAATGGCCTCAAAAGCCGAAACAGCTGTCACATTAAAAACTGTAAAAATAACACAAATACTTGCAGAACTTAATAATTATTATAACGTTATTAAATTTGATTTATTTTAAATTTATTAAAAAAAACATTTCTCTTAGTTTTTTTATTCCAATACTTTTTATATTATCTCATAAATTGTAATATTCAGCGTAAGTTTATATTTTGTATTGTACAAAGTGGCAGAAAGCATTTAAAGTTTCCAATGTCCCTTTTTGGAGAAGCAAATCTCTTCCAAGGACGATAGTGTTCATTTATCTGCACAATATGAATACGATACATTGTACGTAGATCGATACTAATTTTAACAAGTACATAATAATACAACAGTCAACATAGCACAACAAGTGGTAATTCCTTGCTAATTACCTTTCATATAGTGTAGAAATCTTGATATATGGTTTGAGTTGCTACGGTGATTTTAAAACCAAGTTTTCGACCTCAGCGAACTCAGCGCCCGGCGTTGCCCGACAAAAACAGTAAAACTTAACTTGGCATTTGTCTTTGTTTTTACCGTATATTTCAAAAATTCGAAAAAAAATTTCAGACGTTTTTGATAAAAAAGTAAATTTTGCTTCAATTTGTGTATAAAATGACCTTTGCGTGTACCTTCCTAAGATATATTTACCATTGGTAGGGTAGATACGTGAGCAGAAGTTATTTCTTGGTAATATGACTTACCAGTCAATCTATCGAATTTCCTTGCAAAATCTCAATAGAGTTGCCACAGTGAGTTTTCAGCAAACTTCAGACCCTTGTTTTCGTTACTGCCGTATATTTGAAAAAATAAACGACCGTCCAAAAATTCATTCCAATTCCGATTTCATCTTTTTTTGAGAGTAGAGTAAATTTGCTACAATTTAAGCATGTGATGATTTATATAGGGACGACGATATTTACTAAAAATTTTATGTCTAAAAATATTGTGCTCAAATTGTGGCAAAATTTCTTTCCTTTTCAAACAACAGGCTTTTTTTAAAACATACAGCACAAATGAAAATAAGAAAATGTTGATGTTTTTTCCGGGTAGCGCGGGGCGCGGGGGCGGGTTGAGGTCGAAAACTTGGTTTTTACATCACTGTGGCACCCAATTTAGATTTTGTTAAGAATGTTGCTGACTTGACTGAAATTGACAGGTAATATCTGCTCACATATCTATCCCACCCATGTCCAATATATTATACAAGGCCATTTTACATCTTAGGCTGAAATTATTGACAATCATTTTTACTCGAGATCGTAATGACGTTTACCCACACCCCATAATTTAGGAGATATTTAACAGAAACATGTGAAAAAAACTTTATTCATTGGCCTGGATAATTTTTTCACATTTATTAAAAAAAATGCCGCTTTACACAAAGTTGTATCTCGGAAACTGCCATATATATATGTTTTACACAAAGTTGTATCTCGGAAACTGCCATATCTATATGTTTTACACAAAGTTGTATATCTGAAACTGCCATACATACCTATATGTTTTATAAAAAGTTGTTTCTCAGATTATATCTACATACTGTATATCTTATTTTATGTTTAAATTCTCTCTGCTTTAAAAAACGTCTGAACATTTTTCGACAAACGTTTATTTTTTTAAATATACGGCAAAAACAAAAACAAGAGCCTAAATTTAGTTGTTTTGTCAGATAACGCCAGGCGCGGTGGTGAAAACTCCGTTTTAAAATCACTGTGGCAGTTTAATATAAAAATTCAAAGTACCCAACCTTTTGCAAGAAATGTGAACTATAGATACATAAAATAATAGGAATAATAACATAACCATTTTTGTATAAATTATGTAAAGTACAAAATAAACAATACCTATCTACATTTTCGATCTTTGGATCTTCAAAAAGAACGTCTGTATTGGTGACTAATTATTATCTATGTGACTTTACCTGAGGTGGTATTCCTTGAAATGCCGCTTCCATGGCGGCGGGGCACTTGAAGATGTGTCTGCAAACTCCAGGCTGAATAGTTACAGCCATCACACACAGGTCTCCTGCAACATACAACCAGAACGAAGTGAGAGAAAGGAGAAGAACCCGCAACCTCTGTATTAAGTAATTATCAAATCCGCAGAAGAGAATTAGAATCTTCCTTTGGACAATTATCATCAATCTTTAAATGTAACCATAAACAACACTTTAAGTGAAAATCATAAAATTAAATGATAGTCTCATAACTTCGATAAAGCCACAGAAATTCTTCCAGAATAGTTCCTACTTTAGGTTGATTGGTTATATCTGAATGATGACAAAATAAATGACAATATAAAACAAGCTATTATAAGTCATGGACGTTACGTTACGCCACAAAATATATCAACTTTTCCTAAATGGTTCGGTAATGATCTTGTTATCTAAGTTTAAAAAAAAGATTGCTCATTATAAATTCAAAAAACGAGAACATTTATGATTATATTGACTTTCGCAAGTTGCGTAGCAATGCGCTGTAACTTCAGATAAATACTCTATGAAATGTAATGTTAAATCTTTCTTGAATTATTCTATATCATTAGAAAGCAACTATTCTAGTGTTACGAACTGTGGTGGAATCACTTGTACCTAATCTGAAGATACTGTCGATTGCAACGGGATTATTAAATAAATGCACAATTGTAACGGTTACATAACACAATTAGTCTATAAGTTGTATGACACGTATTTATAGCAGCAACCACTATATATGGGCTCACTGAGGAAACAGGTGACCAAAAATAAACCATTCACTAGATCGATATCTTCTTGTATGGACAAAGTTTGTACACTACTTAACCACGGATATAGCCGATGGAGCGATGATGATAGACAAGGTAGAGAAACTCAAGGTCATTAATGTGCGACCATAGACAATACAATTGGGCTCAGCTCATTCTTTAGCCCCAAAAACTATTTGAAAAATAAAGATGTCCTTAAAACAAAAAAAACAAAAAATTTACTTAGGGCAAAGTTCGCCTGACAAAATAAATTACTTATCTACTTTATCGTTTGTTTGAATGCTTGATACAATCAGTTCATATTTTGAAAACGACATTTAAATTCCAGATTTCACGCAGGACTAACGCACAGCACAGACAACTTAAATTCGTATGTTTGATGATAGGTGGGTACCTACTTATGTCGCTTATGTGAAGTCATCACACAATCGGTGAAATTTAAAAATTAAAACACTTAAATTCAAAGCAAATTTGAGTTGGTTGATTCAAAGTTACGCAGCATGTGGGTAGGTAAAATAAGAGGAACATTACTGTCTATTTCTGATTTCGAAAAAATGCGTTAAGCCGGGCAACGCCGGGAACTGGTATTGGAGGAGGTTGTATTTTATACTAGTTATTCTGAAGTAGGCTCGTGTCGAAAATGCATTAAGCCCGGGCAACGCCGGAGACTAGTATTAGAAGAGGTAGTATTTTATACTAGTTATTCTGAAGTAGGCTTGGAACTGGTACTGCCTCAAGCACTCTGCATTATGGGAGTTATTGAGTCATTCATGAGCAAACTGCCTCTAACTATTATTACGGACTGCACCTCGCGGGAAGAAAATTACAGAAACGGACTACGCCTTGCGAGGATCAAAGAATTTAGTTAAATATTTATGTGTATCACCAGTCATTAGATTGCACCTCACGAAGGAAACGGACAGCGTCTTGCTAGGATTAAAAAATATATATTTCGTTCCATTGTTTTTGCATATGAAAGTTCGTTTTTCAAAACCAAATAATTTCTAAAAAACGCGAAGTGTTATATCATTTACGTTTATTGGTATTTTATGCGGAAACTTCATTAGACTTCATGCAACCATGTTACGTGTATAGAGTTTCGTGTTTCGAGAAAACCGAAAAATGATGATTCAAATAATGTTAACGGTTGGGACTCTTGTGCGGTATTAAAAAAATATTCAGGTCACTAATTACGCATTAGATTTATTTTTAAATGAAATTTTTCTCACATACCTAGAGTGAACAGAAATATTACTTTAACTGAGCTCCTACAAGACAAAATCCTGGATGCGTTAATTACCTATCCAAATGACGGAATTTAGTAAAAAATATATCTTTAAATAAGTGCCAGTAAATGTATTGTATATTGATTTAAGTACATATTTGTGCGGAATGGGTTTTTTGTAAAATGTTATATTAAACTTCTGATGAAGCAACTTGAAATAAAATGAATCATTTAATTATTGAAGACAATATTAGTGATTTCTAACCGAAAATCTGAAACAGAAAAATCAGAAAAGGATACGGTCACATCTGGGACTCGAACCCAGGACCCTTGTCTTTCCGGGACACCGCTCTACCAACTGAGCTAATGGGACCCTATCCCCCTCGGTCACTTTTAACTGTATCATACTTCGAATAAGAACTACCAAAATTTTCTTCATTTTTTCACCGCACATTTTTATTGGCAACTTACTTTATGTATGATCGCAAGATTCTGCCCGAACTAAATGCAATCTAGACAACGTCTTTTTAGATAAACCTATCTTATTTTTTATTTTTTAATGTGCGACATCTATTGACTTTTCGGCAAGTCTAGAATGAATATTTATAGTTAAAATACAGTTAAAAGTGACCGAGGGGGATAGTGTCCCATTAGCTCAGTTGGTAGAGCAGTGTCCCGGCAAGACAAGGGTCCTGGGTTCGAGTCCTAGATGTGACCGTATCCTTTTCTGATTTTTCTGTTTCAGATTTTTGTTTAGAAATCACTAGGTAATATTGTCTTCAATAATTAAATCTTACAATTTGAGGTATTACTCAATAAAGTTATTCCGAAAAATAAATAAAATGAATCAGTTTAATTAATCAAACTGCATTTGAATGTAGCCATAACAATAACGGGTTTCATTCAAATTAGTCAGCATAAAAGTGCATCAAGACAGTCAAGGTCACCTTATCAAAGGCAAAATGTCAACAGTCATTCGTCAAGGCAGGAAGTCAAGTCAAAGAGGGTCATGTCCAAGAGGATTAAGTCATTACGGTCGTCAAGTCGTCAATTGATCGGCAAGTCGTCAATTCAATCGTCACGGGTCACCGTCACAGTCATATTATACCCTGTTGAAGATGACATGTGGTCAGCAACACAGATATAAATGTCAAATGCAGGTCATGTAATTCTGTTGGTCGCTTTGCTAAATTTTGTTTAAAAAATAATTAAAATTGTCGCAATAATGTCAGAAATTTAAATTTACAAGCATCAAAACCTAATAAAGAGAGTGCTTCTTTCTCTGAAGGTCGTTTCGTTGGAATAATAAGAAACATCAATAATAACAATTATTCAAGTCAAGCATGGCGCTTACATTTAATAAGTTAAATTCTATTTTACAAAAGGGTTATGTAAATGTGTCTGGTTTTGTATGTAATTAAATACCGATTATTGGTTAATGTGATCTTGTATGTCAAATTAATAATATTATATTTTTTGTCACACATAAAGAATGTCAATCAGTTTTAGGTATTCCAGCTTGGTATTAATAATAATAATAATAATAATAAATTTATTTCACATAAAAATCATACAATAAAACATGCGGAAACTTTGACTAGCCAACTAGGAATAGATCCTGTTTTAGGCCAGTCAAATTGACAAGTTTAGTTCATATTATAATTTAGTACTTAATATAAAACAAACCGGTAAAGTAAATAACAGCCAGATAGTAGTAATAAAAAGACAGATCACCACAGGAGTAGTAAGGTAGAAAAAAGGTAGAAAAAATGGGAAGGGTAGTTTATAAGTTTATAATATAGTTGGATGATTAGAAAATAATCGATAGCATTGATAAATAAAGTACAGATTAATACAGAATTGACAATTGTGTTCAGAGGTGATAAATATGTGTTTTTGTATTGTACGTACTTTAAAAAATTATGTATCAGTGTTTTTAAAATAATGTACATGTATATTTTTTATAATTTTTTATAATGAGATTATCTATTGATCAACATATCTTCACTTTTTACCCTCCCTAAATCAAGGAGCCAGTCGTTGACCAATTTGCGCAAAACATTTGTACTTTTCGTTTTCCAAGCATTAGGAATGATATTAAATAATTTAGGTCCGAAGTACGAGAATTGCCGTTGCCCAAGGGACGTCGTGGTTTTTATTGGGACTATTGGATTATTCCTTGAAAGTCGGGTGTCGTGAAGGTGGTCGATGGAAGGGAAATGCTGACGTTGTTTTTGTGCAAGTAATATAATCTTTCTAATATACAGTTGTCTAACATCGAGAACTTTTTTTTCCGTGAATAATGCATCACTGGGGTACCTGAATGGTTTTTTGAGAATGACTCTTAGGAGTGATTTTTGTGCTTTAACCAGGGAGTCTAATATTGTTTTGGCACAGCCACCCCAACCTAGGGATGCATATTCGAGTAAAGAATTACACATGGAATAGTATATTGATTTCATATCTTTTACAGAGAGAATATTTCTGATGGTCATAAAGAGGTGGGTAAGTTTTCTGACTTTTGAGGCAGTTGAGTTAATGTGTTCTTCCCATCTCAGATATTTGTCAATGGTGATTCCTAAATATTTTAAACTCTAGGTTTTTGCAAGTACAAGTATTCGGTTCATTACAAATGTGAATAGTAATATTCAGTATTTCTTTGGGTTGTCCCGCTTGAGTTGCACTAAAACGTATAAATTTTGTCTTTTCCGTGTTGAGAGTAAGGAGATTGTTATCCAGCCAATGTTTAACATTGTTTATCCCAATTTCGGCTTTTCTATGCGTTTCGAACCAGTTTTTCGCCTCAAATATTAAGACCGTATCGTCAGCAAAAGTGATAATATGATCGGCAAGGTTACTGTTACAAAGATCATTAATATAAATATTAAACAATATCGGTCCTAAAGTACTTCCTGTGGAACACCAAATTCGATATTGGCTGGATCGCTTAGAGTGCCACTAATATTAACTCTTTGGCTTCGATTTTCTAGATAGCTTCCTAACCATTTAAGTAACTGCCCCTGAATACCGATTCGTTGAAGTTTTTTCAAAAGGATTTTGTGCGAGATGGTATCGAAAGCTTTAGCCAGATCCAGAAAGAGCGCGATGCTTTTAATTCCTCGATCGATGTTATTAGAAATTACTTTAGTAAGATTGCCAATGGCATTTTCGGTACCTAAACCCGGTCGGAAGCCAAATTGTCTTTCAGAAAGAATCTTATTATCTTCAAGGTAAAAGCTAAGACGGTTTTTGACAATTTTCTCGATAATTTTTGAGACCGAATTGACCAGAGATATCGGCCGGTAATTTTGAATCGCAGATTTATCTCCATTTTTATGTAGTAATACAACAATCGAATATGATTTAAGATTTTCACGGCCAAAAGTATTTTTGTTATTTGTTTTTGGGGTGTTATGCCGTGTTGCGCTAACTCCTTCTTTAGCCAACGTTTCGGACAACATTGCAGTGTCCATCATCAGGGCAAATGTGTTATTTGCAATAAATAACACATCTGCCCTGATGATGGACACTGCAATGTTGTGCGAAACGTTGGCTAAAGAAGGAGTTAGCGCAACACGGCATAACACCCCAAAAACAAATAACAAAAACAACAATCGAATGTTTTAGATGGTTAGGGAATATTTCTGATTTGAGACTTAGATTTGAGATAAAAGCTATCGGAGTTGCTATGAAAGACTTAATTACTTTTAGCAGATTTGTCGAAACTTTGTCTGGTCCACAAGCGTTGGATGGCTTTAGGTCGTCAATTATTTCCAAGACTTCGTTCGTCGATGTTTGTATATTGTCTATTTTATGGTTGAGGTTAGAGGTGACCAACTTGGCAAGATCGGTTTCAGTTTTATTGCATTTATCGAGGATATTCTTGGCAAGTGTGGTTCCAACCGACGTGAAGTAATTATTAGCAAAATTCGCCATATTTTTAGGATTAGAGGAGTTTGTGTTACCGATATTTAATGATTTAATTTCGGAAGACCTGTTGATTTTTGTTTTACTAATATTACGAAATGCTTCCCACATACGTTTTGGAGAATAAGAATTTTCGTAAACGAACGCTTTATAATAATTTTCTTTAGTATTTTTAATAATCGTTTTGCATAAGTTCCTGTATTTCTTATAGTGAGTTTGAACTAAAATATTATCTGGAAACTTTTGCGCCCTTTTGTGGAGTTGGTTTCTTTTGTGAATCGATTTGACAAGGCCGGGAGATATCCAGGGCGTAAGTTTTAACTGGCTGTTCGGTATGAGTTTGTTACTTGTATGTTTAGATATATATGTATGAAGGATGGAGATGAATTCGTTCATCGCAATGTCAGTATCAGTTTGATCAAATACTTTTTGCCAGTGTTCTAATTGCAAGTCCTCAATTAAATTCTTGTAGTTTGTTCGAGGGACGTACTTAATTTTTGCAGTTGTGGGCGGTTTATCTTTAAAGCAGAGGGCTGTTGTGTAGTGGTCGGAAATTGAAGTGTGGATAACAAAAGAGTCAGTGAAGTTAATATTTTTTATGTTGATGTGATCCAAACAGGATTTGTTCGTGCCCTGTTCACGAGTAGGTGTATTGATTGTTGCTATGAATGCGTTTTCTGTGAGCATGCATAGGTAGTCATCGAATTGGGGGTGAAATGGAGATAAAGTGTTTATATTAAGGTCGCCTATAATGATTTGCCTTTCAAATTTATCGGAACTACTGATAACAGTTTGGAGTGAATTCAAAAAAGAATCTATGTTCAGGAAAGAAGGTGATCTATATATAGCAAAAATACATAAGTTATTATTAAGAACAATTCTAAGGCAGTTACCTTGCGATACTAAGATTTCTTCGACTTGCGCTTGAATACCGTCTTTGATGTAAACAACGACCCCACTCGATTTATTTATATTATTAATTGAGTGATATTCCGTGTAAGTTTGTATTATTTTAGATGTGTAGTTTTTGTTGATCCAACACTCTGATACAATTAAAAGATCAAAAGTATGATTGAATTGATCTAGAAATAACAGAAAATCATCAATGTTTGACATTTTTCTGATATTCTGGTGAATAATCTTTAAACTATAAGACTTCCAACTGTAATTATTTAATTTGCTGAGATCGACAATCAAATTCGAGTTGCAAGTTATATCTGTGTCATTGTAGATATCAGGAGGTAATTGAATCATAATTATTCAGGTGAAATGCTAAGCACAGAATATTTCACTACTATACGATTTTGATACATTTCCAGAAACAGTATAACATACATAATATAATAGTATTTATGAAAACAAGCATGTGATAATAATCGAAATATTCCCAGGTAAGTGAACATAGAAGTATTAGTGAATAAGTACATAGTAGAATCGGAAACATAATAATAATATAATGAATAGCGGAAAGTAGCATACCTCGTGAGTATATTTGGTTCTAATGACTGGGTGAGGATAATCACTGGATATAAATATGTCAATAATAATAATAAAACCTTCATCTTATATTTGTTGTCGGTATTATGTGTATTGTGTTTGAGATAGTCATAGGGAAGAGAGCTTGTTTTCATCTGATATGAGAATAGCACCTGCACCACTCTCTTTCCGCAAATATATCTGTCCTTCTTTGATCCATGCAAATTGATATCGTTTCTCTCTTGCAACTTGACGAGTTTTATACCAAATCTGCTTCGCCCGAAAAGTTAGTTGCTCAGAAATATAGATTGGCAACCGGGGGCCGGCGAGACCGATGTTTAACGTGTTGAGTTTTTCTTCGGTATTGGGTTTGTTCTTGTTGAATGATTTCACATCAGCTAGCAGTTGGTTCCTAGCCAGGTTTGATTTTAATTTAAGAACAATTGTCTTTGGTTGCTTCTGGTTGTTTTTTTTTTTGTAGACGATATACAGCATCGATGTCCTTAGTTTCAATGGGAGATCCTGTTGTTTTGAAAATGTTGAATACCACGTATTTTAGTGATTCGTCCTTAATGTCAGGGATGCCTCTTATTTCTACATTACTTGACTTTAAGGCCCGTTCTTGGAACTCGATACTATTCTCCAGTAGAACGATTCTGGCTTCCAGTGCAGAATTCTTCGCTGTAAGCTCATCATTACGGTGTTCGACGTCGCGGATTCTGGTCATAAATTCTTCATATTGCGCGTTCATAAATTGAATGCTTTCCAGTATCTTGTTGTTTTGGTCCATGATGTCGTTCTGTTTTTTTTCCAGGTTGTTTGTTTTGGTCATGACTAAGACCTGAATATCTTCGAGATTAGCAGGGGATGATGATGATGATGGAACTCCTTGATCCTTAGTGGCTGTTAATTTTTTGGGCGGATCCAAAGGTGCGTGATCGCTGGCGGCGGCCGTTCGTGTGTCTTTCTTACATTGCTTACATTTCTGTTGCTCTCGACGTTCTTGAGTGAGTCGACGGTAGGTGCTTTCCGTTATTCCTCCGCAGGCTAGATGGTATGTGCCTTTACACACCGAACACACAAATATCGACTCGTCTGATAGAATAACTTCAGGGCATACGCGGCAGTGCATTGTGATTGATTTTTAATAACTACCGACACGATGATGTTTTGATAAATTTAGTATATTTTCTGATTTAAACTAAGTGCGACACTAAAACACCTTGATATTATTTGAATATGTTAAACTTTGATGCCACGACAGGAAGCAATATAGTTTCTTACTGAATTTTGCGATTTAACCTTCAAAAAATAAACCTTTAAACGGAGTAAAATTAATATGAACTAGTCACACGGATATTGTCTATGATTTCAAAAAGAGTTTTTAATTATTTTTTAATGATAAACTAATGTTTATAAGACAAGGTTTAATGCATAGCACAAAGGATAACAAATAATTATAAGCAATAATTAGTCGTCTGAAATATCAATACAAATTGAAAATATCTTCGAGTAAAAATAAATGCCGCCAACGGGAATTGAACCCGTGCCTTCTGATGTCCGGTCAGGTGCTCTGTAACCACTGAGCTATGTCGGCTTATTTCCAACCCGCCAAATGATTTAATATGCACTAGTACCTCAATCAACAATTACTGCTTATTTTATTTTTTACTCGGGAGATATTTTCAATTTGTATTAATATTTCAGGCGAATAATTATTGCTTATATTATTTGTTATCCTTTGTGCTATGCATTAAACCTTGTCTTATAAACATTAGTTTATCATTAAAAAATAACAATATTTGACAAGTCAAAATAATAAATATATGTCACCAATAAATGAAGATATAATATGTCTCGACGCCATCTAGTGAGAAATTTAGCACTAACAAAGCCTTTCCTAGAACAATAAAGTTGGTTGATTACAGGTGAAAAAAATAAAATAAGAAGTAATTGTTGATTGAAGTACTAGTACATAGTAAATCATTTGGCGGGTTGGAAATAAGCCGACATAGCTCAGTGGCTACAGAGCACCTGACCGGACATCAGAAGGCACGGGTTCCCTTTGCTTTACAAGACAGTCTTCGTAATGAATTGGAAAAGATGAAAGTAATTGAAAAGGTTACTAAACCTACGTCTTGGGTGAATTCTGTGGTAACATATATTTTTTTTCTTTTTTGCATATTTTTTAATTCCCTATTTTTTTTATTTGCTTATTTTTATTCTCTATTTTCTTTTAATTTCCTTTCTTTATTTTATCAATTTTTGATTCTCTAGCTTATTAATTTCATCTAAATAAAAAGTAAAATTTCAATTTGATAAAGTCACATAATAAATAATTCAATAATTTCAATAATTTTTTACTAGCTATATTGCTATTTTTGAATTATTATATTTGAATATTCTTTTAGTCTATTCTCTACGTTTATATTATTTAATTATTTAAATTCAGCTACGCCACTATAACATCAATATTCATCTACGCCGCTGTATCATCTATATTCAGTTACGCCACTGTAACATCAATATTCAGCTACGCCACTGTAACATCAATATTCAGCTTCGCCACTGTAACATCAATATTCAGCTACGCCACTGTAACATAAATATTAAGCTACGTCACTGTAACATCAATATTCAGCTACGGCACTGTAACATCAATATCCAGCTTTGCCCAATTTAGTAAAGTTCCCTTATAGTGGAGTCTTGCCCCTTTGTATGTACAATAGCAGTTATTAGAATGTGTGCAGAGTGGCTTATCACATAGGTACCTATTTATTCAATTATATAACTAAATAAAAACCATTTTTTGAATACCTACGTAATATATGTACGTCTTTAACACTTCCACCCCGGACCGGGGTTATAATTCTACACTAACTAGAGTTTTAAGCTGTATCTAGATGGTTTTTTACACCATATAACAAATAATTTAGGTAATCTTAGAAAAACTATTCAGCTATCGATCTGCATTTAAAAAATTTATATCGCATTACTACTTTTTAAGATATTAAATAAATTACATCTAAATCTGATAGAATATTTTTTACGGGGCGGGACTTTATAAACGTTTCCACGAACTGGACGAAGATCCTGCCGAAGCCGGTAGCCGAAAGATAAATTTTGCATTGTAATAAAAAGGGCTACACCGTTATAATTGAGTCACGCTAGTATTCTTATTATCACTTTACCATTTTGCTTTACCTAATGATTGACCGGAATTGAAATGGGAGAGGCGGTAACTGGACAATTTTTAAGGGATAGTAAGTAATTTCTTAGTTATTAATGAAAAGGACTTAATCCGAATCGGTGACACAGCGCTTCTCATATGTCCTTTTGAAATACTAAGATATTCACTTGGCGGTCCCAGACCATTTCGTCTGGGTAACATCCGGCGCAGGTGTCCTTATACATTCTATGAGCAACACATTTTAGGAACACAATTAAAATTGCATCCGTCTCTGTTTGTCGTATGAAATACAAATAGACCAGAAAGAGACAATTATTTTTTTAAATTTGTTGGAATTTGGAAGATAGAACTTGCTCAAAAGTTTAAAGTACAGTATGATTGAAGACTGCAGCGAATAAATAGTGTTTTCGGTTATTGCTAACTTGTGTTTTGGTGTTAAATAATTCTCTTTGGGAACGGACCAGTTTCACAGTGCTACGGGCGTCTTCAGATTGGTAAGTACATTTATCTTATGCAATGGCGTATAAAAGTATATGTTTCAGGGGTGTTAACTAACTAACTAACCATCACGCCGTTTCCCCGCAGGGGTAGGCAGAGAGGACGGACCGCCAAACAACTCGGTCTTGGCACACACTCTTTGCCTCATTCACATTCATACATCGTCTCATACATACTCTTCTATTTTTCTGACTCTTGACATGACCCGACTCAAGTATCTGATTCACTTGATCGTGCCATGTCTTCCTCGGGCGTCCCCTACTTCTTACACCATTCACACTTGCGTCATATATTCTCCTTACGCTCCTTTCTTCATTCATTCGCTCTACATGCCCAAACCATCTGAGGGTCCCTTTCTTAATTTTACTCATTACGCTCACATCAGCCTTGCATTCTTTGCGGATATCCACATTACTCACACGATCATACATGGTTTTACCACACGTACGCCTCAGGGATCTCATCTCTACAGCATTCAGCCTACTTTCATCCTTCCTCTGCCAGTTCCATGCTTCACTGCCATACATCAGGGTAGGTACCAGCACTCCATTGTGGACTGCCAGCTTTGCTTCTTTGGACAGCTTTTTGTTGGCGCCTACGGCATTTAACCCACCATTTATGGAGTTACCTGCATTCACCCTTCTTTCAATATCCCTATCAGCCTTCCCATCTCTCGTAAACATACTTCCCAAATACACAAACTCATCCACTTGCTCCAAGTATTCATCATTCACAACTATATTGCACACTGTTTTCATACTCTCTCTTTCAAATACCATGACTTTGGACTTACTTACATTCATAAACATTATTTATTCTCCACAATATTAAAATATTGCATTTTAATAGTTTGCTTTTATTGATGGTATCAGTGTCAAAATTTCTCGGTGTATTATTATTATAACTGCATATTATTGCAGCTTGTTTTTGCGCTTTTACTCAAAATGTTCATTTGGTTCCCATATTCTTTTATTTTATGATAAAAATTATTATATTAATTCTAAATTTATTTTCATGTAAACATTATGTATTCCATTGCTCAAACCATACAATTTATAGAATAATCGTACTACTAGTAGTACTAATAGTACCTACTAGTTTTTCACGCATTAGAATATGACCATATGATTTAAATAGCGCCGTTTTTGTGAAAATTCACCTCAAGAAGCGTTAAATTTAGTCTTACATTAATTATAATTAACAAAAAGGTATCATTTAATTCTTTTCTTTATGTGAAATAATAATTTCAAGATGTTTTTGTTATTTATTTTATTTTATCTTCGTTATTTGATAGATCATTAAAAACATAAAAATGTAAACACATAATCAACGGAAGGCACCCATGGTTATTTTTTGGATGCATAAATTTTCGATTTGAGATATTTTGAGAATATCAATCTCAGATGGGAAGGCTGATAGAGATATTGAAAGATGGGTAAATGCAGGTAACTCCATTAATGGAGGACTGAATTCCGTTGGCGCCAACAAAAAGCTGTCTAAAGAAGCGAAGCTAGTAGTCCACAGTGGAATGCTTGTACCTACCCTGATGTATGGCAGTGAGGCATGGAACTGGCAGATGATGATGATGAAAGTAGACTGAATGCTGTTGATATGAGATCCCTGAGGAGTATGTGTGGTAAAACCATATTTGATCGTATGAGAAATGTGGAAATCTGCAAAGAATGCAAGGCTGATGTAAGTGCAATGAGTAAAATTACAATATGCCCATGCTATTGATTATATTACGACTGGCAATTTAATGTTATTTTTCTTGGAAGCCTCGAACCAGGTGAAGGTAGTTATAATGTGTTGATTGTTTTGAGAAAGGAATTGTGGAGCGGGAAAACGAAAAATTAAAAACAATCATTGATTATAAATTTTATGAATAAAAGTGTTGTTTTCTAATACACTACACATATATTAATAGTAGGGGCAGGTAGGTAGGTACTTACGACTTTTAGAAAACCTATTTTGGATAAAACGAGTAATCGCTCTAAGGAGAAAATTTAGTTTTTTGTGCTCGCTATAACCAAGTTTGACTGTATATATATATTCATATATCGTCTCATATATATATATATATATGAGACGATATATGAATGTGAATGAGGCAAAGAGTGTGTACCAAGACCGAGTTTTTGGCGGTCTGTCCTCTCTGCCTAGGTACCCCTGCGGGAAACGACGTGATGATTAGATATTTAGTTAGTTATTATTGAAAAGTAAGTGGGTTGATGCTACATAATTACTTTTTTCTGATTACAGATTGCAGGCTCTGATTGCAGATTCAGTTACGATATCAAGTTTACCTACTTACTTTTTAAATTTACACAATTCTAAAAAAATGCCCAAAAAATTTTTAAACGCTGAGCAGGTGCGAGCGTTATTAGAGAAAGACTCTGGTAGTGATGAGTCAAACAGTGATTTTGAATTTGAAAACATTCAAAACACATCGGACATTGAAGATCATGTTTCTTTTGAAAGTTCTTCTGAAAGTGAATCCGACACCTCTGACGAAGATGCCGAAAAGATTACTGATGAAACGGAAGAAAAATCTTTTACTTCCAAATCTGGATTTAAGTGGAGTTCCGTTCCTCCGACACAATCCCGTAGTAGGCAACACAATATTGTTTACTCTCGTCCTGGCCTGACAAATGAAAGCAAAAATATTTCATCTATTGGAGACGCATTTTCATTGTTTATTACTGACGATATTCTCAAAGAAATAGTTACTGAAACCCAACGTTTTTGTGTGAGGGAAAACAAGGGCACAGCCGATGATGCATCAATTTCTACGGATGAAATTAAATCCTTTATCGGCATATTGCTTGCTGCTGGGAGAAACCGTTGCAGAAAGATGCAGTTGAAAGAGTTGTGGACAACGAATGATCTATTTAGGCAATTTTTTTATACAGCAGCTATGTCTAGAGATAGATTTGCATTCTTATTTAGTACTCTACGATTTGATGATAGAGTGACTAGGCACGAAAGAATCGCACAAAGTGGGACAAAACTGGAGGCGATAAAATCAATTTATGAAAATTTTAACGCAGCTTGCACTAGAAATTACTCCCCGGATTCCCACATCACCGTAGACGAACGTTTGGCGACGTACCGGGGATCATGTCCTTTCCGTGTATACATGAAAAGCAAACCTGGACGATACGGAATTAAAATATGGGTGGCAGCTGATGCCAAAACAGCCTATATTTTAAATACTCAAGTATACACGGGCAAAATTGGCAATGCCCGAGAAGTAAATCAGGGGTTACGAGTCGTAACTGACTTAGTAGCACCATATTACGGTTCTGGAAGAGGTGTTACGACAGACAACTTTTTCACGTCAATACCTCTTGCCAATAAATTATTGGATAATAATTTGACGCTGACTGGTACATTGAGGTCGAATAAAAGAGAAATTCCAAAAGAATTTTTACCTTCTCCGCAAAGGGAATTACATACAAGCCTTTTTGGTTTTACCGATGCACTTACAATTGTTTCTTATGTGCCGAAAAAGAAGAGTGCAGTGGCTCTTCTTTCAACCGAATTCCACGACGACAAAATTTCATCAGCGTCAGAGTCAAAAAAGCCAGATATAATATTACATTACAACTCAACAAAGGGGGCTGTAGACACCGGGGACAAAATGACAAGGGAATATTCCTGCGTTAGGTCGACAAGAAGGTGGCCATTTCGTATTTTCATGGAGATTTTAGATATGGCTGCCTTGAATGCTTATGTTATTTGGATCACTAAATATCCAGAATGGCATTCAAATGACCGAAGCAGACGAAAAATCTTTATCAGGGAGTTGGCCATGGACTTAGTGAAAAACAACATTAAAAGTAGAAAAGAAAGCGGTGTAAAATTTCACAAAGCGCAGCAATACGGCTTCGAATTATTTGAAAAAGTTATGCCGAGCACAAGCGACGATATTGTATTAAATGAAGTACAAGTTTTACCTACCAAGGCAATACGAAGACGGTGTTATCTTTGCCCGCGCAACATTGATAGAAAAACTAAGCTGTGTTGTTATACTTGCAGGAAATCTATTTGTGTTCTGCACAGGGTCCAAGAAAATTTTTGTACTAACTGTAAAACTATCAAGGACAATGCCAATAATGAATGTTGTTAAAATAATAAAAGTTGCTTAGGACGGATCTTTTGACAGATTTTAAACAATTCATCAAATTTTGATGTTAATTTTCAGGTTCTGCGAAAGTTCTATTCAAGTTCCGATATTATTTCAGTTCTGTGAAGTACCTGGCCTATACTGATATCATAACAGAACTTGAATAGAAATTTCATAGAACTTTAAAATTAACAAACAATCTGTCATTTTTGTAATAAGCATATCCGACCTTTAGAAATTTCTTCTATTATTCACTTTTTCTAGTATTTTTGCTGTTTCTTTTCAAGTCATCACTATACTAATGGTGCCATGATCTGCAATTTTAGGTTTGTCTAGTATTTTAGAATTTGTTCACGTTCATTTGATTACACAAACTCAATTAGTGTACTGGTTGTTTGTGTTATCTTGGTGTATTCTCAGTCGAATTGTTTCATTTTTAAAATGATCACGTTGGAAAATATTTTGCATAAAAATCCGTTTTGTTTATTTCATATTAATATTATAGTTTTTAATAATAAATTACGTGTATTTTAAATAATTAAAGCATTCATGATAGTGCATGTAGTCACTTACTAACATTTGGTAAATGAACAACATATTTTTCTATAAGAAAACAAACATTTTTCGACCATATCTTTTGTGCTTTTAATCATTTCTCTGTTTATCACTTTTTTATAAGAAGTCCCTCTACTGTTTTAGACGTGGTGCACTTTTCTCATTTTCCATTTAAATTTATGTATAAAGGTTTCAATTGCTCAAAGCATAGTGGTCATTTGGAAATTGTTAATTTATGCGATTGTTTATTGATAACTTGATATCAATTTTACAATGTTTTCCAGAACATCTAGTTCACTTTTGCAGTCTTGTGCAATAAGTATATATCCAGGAGTCATTAAGCTATAATATCTTACAAGTGAAATGTTGTCAAAAACCGGACATAATATCCAATAGTTACTGTACCTTCTTATAACATTATATTTTATGTTTTTCCATCAAATTACGCAAAAATTGTGTTGTTAACGTCAGCTTGTTTTTGTTTTGTCTTCTTTTATAAATATGATCCCAATTTTAGATTAGATTATTTCTTGGTAATCACTTTGCATTTCATTTTTTCATACAATTTATTCTGGAGTATATTTATTCGATTTACCAATAAATTAAAGTTTGGGATATGTATGTACCAAAATTAATAGCTGACAGAATTATTCGCTATTTAATAATGCTGATTTTATTCCATGTTGTTTGGGTTTAACTTTCATCGTGTTGTGTGTGTTTTTCTAAATTGTGAATTTTTATTTAAAAAGTTATTGTCTTCTAGCTAGGTTATAATTTTCGTTTATTTCATCTTCAATTTTGGGAACTCGTGCCGTGTGTATATGTTACATTCCACTTGCTCAAGAAAAAAAATTCTTTGTAATAATACGATAAAGAGTAAATATCTTACATTTCAAGTTGTGATTTTCATCACGCGATTTGTGTATAATATGTAAATATAACGATCGTCCAGTTGATTAGTCAGACATCTCCGAAGAATCGGAATTTGAGTTGAGTATACAGTTATATGTAAAATGAAAAAACAAACAAAATATATGTTTTCTGGGTTATTTGTAGAAAATTTAAAAATGTCGTACTAATGTACCGAACCGTTATACTTCCCGGTGTTATTTTTTTATAGCATATTTAATTTATAAAATACAGACACATGTAAATAATATTTGGTTTATGGCGAGCATTCGAACATTGCTTTCCTCATTATCTCAAAACTTTGTATTTAGAGATGTCTGACTAATCAACTGGATGATCGACATGTCTTGTTTACCAGTAATAGGTATGTTCATTATACTATATGTGTAATAATTTTTGCTAATATCTAATGTTTGTTTCATAAAACTCATTTATTATAAAGTAGGTACCTACCTTATGTGTTTCCAAAATGTTGAGGTGTATTTTTGTAAAAATATAATATTTTGAGGTGTGTTTTTTGTCTTTTTGTAAATTTCTTCATTTTACTACGATATTATGTGTGTAAGATATTTTAAAATTATATTAAAATTATGTTTTATATTACGAATGTCTTTTTCTATTTTCTATTATAATTTTGCAATTTTCAGTTTATTTAATCAATCCCTATAAATGGTCACCATAAAAGAGATAGCCTCCTAGTATGATGACGTTTCTATTCTAAATGGTGGTTTTTGTTCAGGGCAATACTGAACGCATTTCCCATCCTTGGCCGTGCGGAAAATATATTATATTAAATGCATTATATTTTATGAATTATTTATGAAATATCACATAATTATTGAATTAATTTGCGCTTGCTGGGATTTTGAACCCGCGACCCAGAATCTCAACCATTTGACCATGGGGGCCGTCATTACTAAGAAAAAGAGAGAAATTCTCCGGTTTCTCATATGTATCCTATTACGAGTTTATAAATACCGTTTCCAGATCTCTCATAAATATTGTTTATCAAAAACGGGGAATTCTCAGGCTACAATAAAAAAATATTTATTTCAAGATTGGATTTCAATACTTTAAAAATACCTTATTTTTAACAATTTGAAGTTATTAAAAATACCTTATTTTTTACAATTTTATTTGATAAAACATTACAAAACAAAACCATTCACCGTTAAAAATGTAAAACATACCTACATAAATGGATCAGTGAAAAACTATAAACTCAATATATACCTATTCAAGCAAACGCATCATTTATGATTACAGGTTAACTGCGGCACGATGCTAGATGATACTCTAAATGAAATTATAATAAAAACAATCAGAAATAAGATATTAATTATTTTTTTTTTGTAAACTAATGTTTAAGACAAGAATTTTTTTTCATAGCACAAAGGGTAACATTTATTTATAAGCAATAATTATTAGCTTGAAACACTCATCCACATTGAAAAATCTCCCGAGAAAAGATACATAATAATAATAAGAATAATTGTAGAAATAAAATAATTTAATACCTACATTAAATATCAACATACAACATTTGTTTCAAAATATTTAACATCCGTACCTAGTTTAGTAGTACGTAGTAGTTTTCATAAACTATAAAAGTAAAAAATACATATCCATCATTTACAGACCACCCTATGCAAGAAACTAGCCACCCACGTCGACGCTTAATCGCCAATCGGCAGTCGAGATTCGGAAACGAGGCGCGATGCTTGCTACGTACCCGCCTTCTCCGTTTTCTTTGAAAACATATGCGTTATGGTCTAAATTCATTAGAACATTAATTATGACTTTATTTATGAAACGATTTTGATAATGACTACTGAAATATGTAATATATACTTCCCTCTAATTATAACCAAAACAAATTTCATCGAATTATGTCATTAACACCTTTTAATAAGCAAAACAAATTGGGGGACTGAGTGACCCCGCTTCGGATCCAATGTGATTTTTTTCTTTCCGGGACGAAAGGGTTAATTAAATCGGATCATTTTAAATTCACTGGACGAATAAATACTAATTCGTACTAAGTATGGGAGTTTCAATTTACTAATAAATTTACTTTTTATTTATTTTTCGGAATAACTTTATTGAGTAAAACCACAAATTGTAATATTTAAATATTGAAGACAATTTAGTGATTTCTAGGTCCTAGATGTGACCGTATCCTTTTCTGATTTTTCTGTTTCAGATTTTCGTTTAGAAATCACTAATATTGTCTTCAATATTTTAATAAATTTACTACCAATAGACTCGAGAAATTAAAGAATTTGCCGAAATTGAGTATTTTGAAATAAAATGCCATAACTATAATTGCCAGACTTGTCAACTCAAGTCAGTGCATTGAAGTTATGGTTAAGTCTTAGGACGGGTTGTTTCATAGAATTTTAACAATTCATCGAATTTCAAAGTAGTTTTCCAAGCTCTTTGAATGTTTTATTCAAGTTCTGTTATAATTTCAGTTTTTTTAAACAACTGGACAATACTGATATAATAACAGAACATGAAAATTAACATTGAAATTTGATGACTTATTCAAATTCTATGAAAAAACCAGTCCTTACAACAAACGTAACCTCTAGCGATCCATTGGCAGAAAAGTCACCGGGAAAAAAAACAGGAAAATAATCTCATATGATATTGGATTCATAAGTTACATTTTTTCACTACAATTACTATTTTTAATGTTGAAAATGTAATTTTTCTTTTTTTGACTTTGTTATTCGAGTTTGAAAAGTTTGGAACTTTTCATACTGGAATACTTTTTTTTTCTGTTGGGAAATTTTCTACCCTGGATTCATTATTTTTTTGAAAAAATTTCCTCGGAACAAATAAGTCGGAAAAAAGGTCGGGAATTTTTTAAAAAGAATTAGTATTATTATATTATATTAGTATTATATTAGTATTATTATATTATTATATTTTTGATATAACGTAAAGTTTTGGAAATAAAATAAAATTCTTTCAAGAAAATAGGAAAATTTAAGTTCGGAAAATGTTTCGGTAAATTTTTTAAAATGTGTAACAATTTTCCATGTTGGGAAATTGCTAATTTAGGGAAAAAAATCCCAGGAAATTGTTCAATCGAAAATTGGTGGGGAAATCTTTATATGAGCATTTTTTTTATATTTTGTGATTTTTGGAAATTTTACGTGTTGCAAATTTTTTATTCTTTGTGAAAAACATTCTTTCGAGAAAATTGTGAAATTTTTTCATAAAAGAATCATTCCCCCGACCTGCGTCAAAAAGTGATTTTCATGCTAAATATTTGCTATATTATTAGCACAAGTAGATTTAAGTTGTGGCATTACTAAATAACTAACTAAGTTCAAATTTCCGAAATAATCAATATTTTTTGGTTAAAAAATCACTGATTACAAAAATGAGTCCAGCGGACCACATCATATGTATTATTTAGGAAAAAGTTTAAGGTTTTCAAATGAAAATTTAAAGTTAGTTAATTATTTAGTAATGCCACAACTTAAAGCCACTTTATCTAATTAAATAGTAAATATAACACATTCGGGAAAATAACCAAAAATCATTTATCTTTTTGATATTATGTGATGTTTGGAAATTTTCCGTGTTGAGAAATTGGAAAAAACAGAAATATTTTTCTCGGAAATTTGATCTAAAAAAGGGTCGGGAAATACCTATGTGAAAAAATTTTGAACTGAGAATTTGTTAATTTTCTTTTTGACATTTTCTAATCAGGAATTCCGTTTGAAAACTTCAACTGTTCCTTTTGTAAATAACAGAGGGCGCCAATTCCGTTTACAACAATCCGAAACTGTACAGGCATTAGCGTCATAATACTATCAGATATATTTCTTATTTTATTGATCTCATTATCTTATTTATTTTATAAATATATATATATAATATATTTCTTATTTTTTTGTTGAATTATATTAACAGATTATTCTCACACGAATATGAGGTTCTCTTGGTAAAACATTTGTATGCATAAAATTGAGAAAAGATGACGGTCATTAATATGTCAATTTGTGACAGAAAAAGGAGATCTGGTTGTTCATATTATAGGTAATCTTATTTGTTGGTTAGAGGGAGAAAACATATGTCGGGAAAGCAGAATCTCGCTGGCAACAGTTTGTAACATTTAGGATTTAGCAGATATCAATGCATGGATTTTGTATAGAGACCAGTGGCGCACCACAAAAATATACATTTGTAGAAGAGTTTCCAAGAAGACTGTACAGGAACGGACTACGCCTCGCGAGGATCAAAGAATTGTGTTAAATATTTTAGTGTATCACAAGTCATTAGATTGCACCTCACAAAGGAAAAGTAAATAATTCTTTCGTGCTTATATTTTTCACCAGTCTTTTTATATGAAAAAATCGAGTTCGTTATTCAAATAAAATTATTTCTGAAAAACGTTGCGCAAAGTGTTATATAATTTATGTTTTTTATATTTTATGCGGAAACTTTATTGGTTCATGCAAACATGTAACATGTCATTATATTGATAAAATAAAAATATCCGCATTTTTCGAGAAAACCGAAAAAAGATGCTTCAAATAATATGTTAGCATTTGGCACTATCGATCGCGCGGAATTAAAAAATAACTAAAAATTTATGTTACTAATTAAGTAATCAATTTTTCCATAAATTGAGTTTTTCACACGTTTTTTGGATTTCTTGGGCATTAACTATGTAACAATTTCTAGTCATTTTTATTTTATTGAGTTTTTTTTTCCAATGTACATTTGTTACTTAATTTTGTTTTCTTTGCAAAGTGAAATTTGAAGTAAGAAAATTGTCACACGTGCCTACAGAGAATTTTCTAAATAATAATAATGTATTGCATATTTCAATTCTGTAAAGTAGGCCGCAACAAGACAAAATCCTATGTGTGTGATTGTAGTTAAGTTAAAAACAACCGATTTACATTTTTCAATTGGCTGTTGAACTATCTTCCAATACTTATTTAATATTAAAAATTCTACCAGATTGGATTAACGTAACAATATTTGTGAAGTGAAATAGGAAAGGAAGTTAATTTGTGTTAAAAATATACACACAAAACATTTTTTTTTAATTTTAAAGATATTGATTAAAAACATTTGTCGAAATGACGGATTTTAGTAAGAAAAATTAGCATTCAATAAATGTCAGTAAATCTATTGTTTAGTGTTGTAAGTATTTGTGTCGAATTGTTTTTTTTTTATAAAAAATGTATTAATAAACCTCTTATTAAAAATATATCGACTTGAAATACAATTAATCATTCTAATTTATTAAACTGCATTTAAATGTTGAAACTAGGTGACCATAATAATCACGGGTTTCAGTAAAAATGGGTATATTAAAATCAATGGCAGTTAATCTAGTTTTAATGGTTCACAAATTATATAGTTGTTAGGTATATAACTTATTTCCAATTTCTACGTAACATAGAAAAATAGACAACACATTATATTCTTGAAAATTTGTTTCAAGATTAATTTGCGGAACTCCATTTTAATTTGAAGTTTTTCTTTAATCTACTCAATATGCAATAGTATTATTTAATTTATTACAAAAAGATAATTTATAAATTTTCTGTGTAATTATTAATGAGCGTGACAGATGTTACGCCTTTCAAAGGCATTACCAATCAGTTTGAATATATAAAAGAAAAATTTAAAAAAACAATTTTTCAGATTTTAAATTGAAAAGTTAATTTTTAAGTATGAAAATATTATTATAATTCTTACCTTGCCGCTGTCCCGAAACTAAAGATGTAATTACTAACACAGTGAACGCGATTTCTGATAAGAAACTCATTTTGAAAAATACTTTGAAGAGAAGTTATTTTTAAAAACCGTACTCTATAATGTACCGCACTCTACGATGTTACATCTACAATGGTTGGAAACAGCCAAGCAGTCGTATTTATAGAGTGTTTTTATCTGTACACTCAGAGCATGAAAGAGACAACGATTTAGTTTATTTTAAACATATATAAATTAATTGCGAATAACTCTTATCTTAACGCCAGTTCCGCAAACAGGAAACTATTTGAATTATTTATGGAATTAATTTCCTTGTCTTCTTTGAGCATGCTGTCTGGAGGGACGATTAAACTTTGTTTGTGGGACATGCGAGATTAACGATGATCGTTCTTGACATGACCTGAATAGAGTAACTAAATACTTGATTCACTTGATCGTGCCATTTATTGCTGGTTTTTCTACCAGTTTAATCAATATGTATATATAACCTTACAAAGGGTGTTGTAATTTATTTTGTCTAAATTAATGAAACTGTGTTGATTTTCTGCAAAAAACTCAAAACAAAACATTAAAATAATGTAATAAAGTTAGTACAACAATACGACAGAAAATAATGTAATAAAGTTAGTACAACAATACGACAGAAAAAATTGATTCAATATTCTGATGTACCTAACCTACCTATTTAAAAAATACGATCTTAAATGTTTGATTTAGCCCACAGGTCCGCCGTAAGCGTGCGAACAGGGCATGCACTGCACACGGGCGGCACTTTCAGGGGGCGGCAAATACACTGAACTCGGAATGTTCTAACTCATTATCATTCATCATTCCAGCATAAAGAATGTCATTGGATTTATTGCATGCATTGTTTAGCAAACCATTTTTCCGTAATTAGATATGGGCCTGGTATACAACCCCTTAAGGCTTCTCGTGGATATGGGCCTGGTATATAACTTGTTTGGGTTTCTCGTAAATATGGGCCTAGAATATAACCTCTTAAGGCTTCTTGTGTGTATGGGCCTAGTATATAACCCCTTAAGGCTTCTTGTAGATATGGGCCTGGTGTATAACTTGTTTGGGTTTCTCGTGAATATAGTACCTAGTATTCGACCATTTTAATCAGTCCCTGATTAAAATTATTACCCTGATTATCCCTGATTATTGAGTGGCAAAATCGAGGGTTTCGGTAGCGAACTGACCACGATTCGTTCAATTTTAAGTGACGGTAGTGCTAAAATTGTGTGCCCTTCATGCAAGTACTCGTAAAACGTAACTGCAGGTACTCCCCAGGTACTAGCGCCGGCGCCAGACTTAAATGTGTGTGTGCGCTCAGCGTACGGTGATATCACTAAGCAGCCGTCTGGGATACCTCCACCGCCCGGGCCCCCCGGCCTCGCCCCCGCCCCCGCTCCTGCTATTACCTTAGCCGCTCTAGCCGGCCAGACTCACCTTCCCGTTAGCGGCGTCCAGCCGCTCACTACCCGCAAAATTACCACAAGATCCACTGCTAAAAAAGGAAAACCGGAGGATGATCTACATTCCGCTTCCACATCTGCTGCAGCGGCGTCTTCTCCTCCACAACCACAGAGTACAATACAGCCTGTTGTGCCCAAGCTGCCAACCCAGCCAATAACATCGTATAGCGATGCCCTCGTCAACGGTAGACGACGATTTCGGCCAATCTGTAAAGGGACAGGGTCTATCGACGACAGCTTGGTCACTATTCCCAAAAACCTACATCTGCATGTATTCATGTTTCACCCGAATACCACAGAAGAAAATATATCTTCATTCTTAAAAAAGAAGAAGCCGGATTTAATTTACACTGTCGAAAAACTGGTTACGAGGCATGAACGTTATGCTGCCTTCAAAATAGGCATACCGGAAAATTACTTCCACTTTTTCCTGGACCCCACGATCTGGCCTGAAAACGTGGATTTCAACGAATAGTCATTTCGGAGACCACGACCCCAAACTAGGACGGTCGATACGACGTCCGAAAAAGATAGACATTAGTGGAGTATACCAGAACGTTCGAAGTCTGAATAATAAAATTATCGACTTCATGACAAACGTAATGTGCCAGAAACCACTTCTGATTGCTCTTACCGAAACTTGGCTAACTTCAAGCACCTTTTTGTCGGAGCTATTCGAAAACCTATACCACGTCTACAGGAAGGATAGAGGCAGTCGCGGAGGAGGGACTCTCCTAGCCCTCCGAGCTGACAGCCACTCACACGCGGAAAGAATGGACTGCATAGAAACCCAAGGTGAAGACTTGTGGGTGAAAGTATCGCATAGAAATGTCATCATTTATATATGTGTTGTATATTTTCCTCCAAATACAACATCTGAACAGTATCAATTATTTTACGACAAAACTATAAGTAAAGTGTAAAGTTACAATCAAAAAATATTATTATTTTCGGTGATTTTAACTTTCCCTCAGGGAAAAACCCAATTGACGTTTTCGATTACTTTTGTTCTTTTTATAATTTAACACAATTCAACACTGTTTATAACATAAATGCACACATGTTAGACCTAGTATTAAGTAATGTAAATTCTAAAAATGCTGTTATCTGCCGCCATGACTCCCCATTAGTCAGAGAGGATATTCATCACCCTTCACTTTCATTCACATTTGATTACACAACTCAATCACATATACAAACAGACACATTGCCTCCAGACATAAACATGGGTTGGATTTTCCACGAAAGCTCAGATAACACACTTAAGAATGCCTTAGAACAACATCACTGGAATCGTTACGATTGCCTTGACGTAAATCTAGCTGTCGAAATGTTTTATGAACAGCTCAATAATATTTTCAAAATTTGTTTTAAGAAAAGATCTACACGTATGCTCAAAGATGTTAGACAATATCCGAAATGGTTTAATGGGGAAATCATTCACCTCATACGAGAAAAAACTAAAATGCACTATCTTTGGAAAAAAACAAAATCCGAACATGCCTTAGCTAACTTTAAAACTTTGCGAAAATCAATCAAACGGTTAATTGGTCAGGCCTACACTGACTTTACACGTGAGGCCGAGAACAGTATAATAACAGACCCAACTCGATTTTGGTCTTACACTAACGATAAACGCCGCGGCTGTGACAAACTTAACCACATGGACTACAAAGACAATAAATATGATGGATCGTCTGAGATCGCCGCAGGTTTCGCACACTATTTTCAATCAGTATTTAGCGACAATATCCCCAAACTTGACATATCCTCTATAGCTTCATCGTCATTTAACTCTTTACCTGTACAAATTCATGAAATTAACGATGACGATATTATTACAGCTTTCCATAAGCTAAAACCTAAATACTCCGTTGGCCCAGATTGTATTCCACCTATAATCCTCAAAAGATATGCAAGTTATTTTGTTCAACCTCTAAAACATATTTTTAACCTATCACTTATATAAGCAAAAATATCTTTCCGGAAATGTGGAAACTAACGAAAGTAACGCCTATACATAAAAAAGGAAAAAAGTCAGAAATAGATAATTACAGACCTGTAGCTGTGTTGTCAGCACCCGCAAAACTTTTAGAAACCATAATTTATTCACAGATATATAACCAAACAAAACACGCACTCACCGAAAATCAGCACGGATTTCGTCCCACACTGTCACCTTCAACGAATCTTATGAATCTCATTACCTATATTAATAATTCATTTGAAAATTTTGTACCTGTTGATGTGATTTATACAGACTTCGAGAAAGCATTTGATAAAGTCGACCATGATATTTTATTAAAAAAATTAAGTGACATCGGATTCTCTCAGAATTTCCTCGCTTTTGTGGCTAGCTACTTACGCAATCGTCGTCAGTATGTCAGTTACGGACACCATATCTCTCACGAATACAAAACTAACTCCGGGATTCCCCAGGGATCGAATCTAGGACCCCTTCTCTTTCTCTTATTCATCAATGACATTGGCAACACTATAAACCACTCAAAATATCTCCTTTTTGCTGACGATATAAAACTTTTCAAAGCAATCAAAAGTTACATCGATTCCATTCTTCTGCAGAACGATCTTGATTCTCTTGTCAAATGGTCGGAACTGAACAACTTACCCTTCAGTATTCAGAAATGCAGTGTCGTTACATTTACAAGGTCCAAAGATACATTCCTGTTCCCCTACCACATTAATAAACATGAATTAACACGTAAAAATGAGATTCGAGACCTTGGCGTAATTTTTGAAGCAAATCTCTCTTTCAAATCCCATATATCTGATATTGTCTCCCGTGCCAACAAAATGCTTGGATTTGTTCTTCGTAATTCAAGATCATTTACCAACTCGCAATCGCAATCCGAAGAACGTATGAAGCACTTGTTGCAGTATCTTGGAATATAGCTCCATTATTTGGGCCCCTTCTGAGCAAAACCATATTCTCAAAATAGAAAAAGTACAAAAGAGATTCATGCGTTATCTATATATGAGGGAATATATGTACTACCCTTTCCTGTATCCATCCTTATTCTTAGCAGGAATGCTCGATCTTAATACATTAGAAGCCCACCGAAAAATATTTTTAGGAAAACATTTTTTTAAGATAATCTCTGGAACTATACATAATCCACCTATTTTGAAAGAGATTAACTTATATATCCCAGACAAGTATACTCGTGGAAGGTCCCATACCCTTTTTTATGCTCCAAAAGCGAGGACTTTTGCCTATCAGAACGCCCCAGTCAACAGAGCGACTGAACTGCTCAACGAGTCTGCATTGACCATCGACATTTTTAACGTAACCTACAGGCAGTTTAACAATTATCTTTTGACGTATGTCACAAAGTAGTGAAACTGACCTTTTTATGTGTTTTGCTATACTTTTTGTCTAATTTGTAATCTTCTCCATAATGTATTGGTGAATAACCGTTTTACGGAGAACATGAAAAATAAATAAATAAATATCCTCTTAAGGCTTCTTGTGTGTATGGGCCTAGTATATAACCCCTTAAGGCTTCTCGTGGAAATGGGTCTGGTATATAACTTGTTTGAGTTTCTCGTAAATATGGTAACTAGTATATAACCCCTTAAGGCGTGGATATGGGCCAGGTATAACACTTGAAATGTTACGGCTTCTCGTTGATATGGGCCTGGTATATAACGTTTTCAGGTTTCTCGTGAATATGGTACCTAGTATATAACCCTTTAAGGCTTCTCGTGGATATAGGCCTGTTATATAACTTTTCGGGTTTCTCGTGAATATGGGCCTGATATGTAACTTGATTTGACTGACTAAATTACTATCTTCATGATTATACTCACTTTTCTAAAACAGAGAACATTAATATTTCTTCGGTTTTCTCTCTCTTATTTAAAATTCTACAGAAGTATGATCGTTAGTAAAAAATATAAAAAGTAAGGGTCCAAGGTACGATCCTTATGGTACGCCCTACATAACTCGTGACTAACTAGCCAGTTTTTTTTTTCAAAGAGTGATTATGACTAACTTTGTCGAAGGCTTTACTGAAATCGGTCTACACGGCATCTAATGCAACTTACGTTGATTGTTCACGGTTATAATATGCGATTTATTCAAGTAATTTTTGCAACTAGTTCCTCTGAATCATAAATGTAATCAGTGAGTATTAGATTATTAATTATTTTCAGTGAAAACTCTTAAAGTTGGTAAGTAAAGTACGGATGGGGGGTGGGGGCGGCATTGACGGATATGTACACGGGCGTTCGAGCGGTTAGCGGCGGCCCTGATTGTAAGTAAAGTACGGATGGGGGGTGGGGGCGGCATTGACGGATATGTACACGGGCGTTCGAGCGGCTAGCGGCGGCCCTGATTGTAAGTAAAGTACGGATGGGGGGTGGGGGCGGCTTTGACGGATATGTACACGGGCGTTCGAGCGGCTAGCGGCGGCCCTAATTGTAAGTAAAGTACGGATGGGGGGTGGGGGCGGCATTGACGGATATGTACACGGGCGTTCGAGCGGCTAGCGGCGGCCCTGATTGTAAGTAAAGTACGGATGGGGGGTGGGGGCGGCATTGACGGATATGTACACGGGCGTACGAGCGGCTAGCGGCGGCCCTAATTGTAAGTAAAGTACGGATGGGGGGTGGGGGCGGCATTGGCGGATATGTACACGGGCGTTCGAGCGGCTAGCGGCGGCCCTGATTGTAAGTAAAGTACGGATGGGGGGTGGGGGCGGCATTGACGGATATGTACACGGGCGTTCGAGCGGTTAGCGGCGGCCCTGATTGTAAGTAAAGTACGGATGGGGGGTGGGGGCGGCATTGACGGATATGTACACGGGCGTTCGAGCGGCTAGCGGCGGCCCTGATTGTAAGTAAAGTACGGATGGGGGGTGGAGGCGGCATTGACGGATATGTACACGGGCGTTAGAGCGGCTAGCGGCGGCCCTGATTGTAAGTAAAGTACGGATGGGGGGTGGAGGCGGCATTGACGGATATGTACACGGGCGTTAGAGCGGCTAGCGGCGGCCCTGATTGTAAGTAAAGTACGGATGGGGGGTGGAGGCGGCATTGACGGATATGTACACGGGCGTTAGAGCGGCTAGCGGCGGCCCTGATTGTAAGTAAAGTACGGATGGGGGGTGGGGGCGGCATTGACGGATATGTACACGGGCGTTCGAGTGGCTAGCGGTGGCCCTGATTGTAAGTAAAGTACGGATGGGGGGTGGGGGTGGCATTGACGGATATGTACACGGGCGTTAGAGCGGCTAGCGGCGGCCCTGATTGTAAGTAAAGTACGGAAGGGGGGTGGGGGCGGCATTGACGGACATGTACACGGGCGTTCGAGCGGCTAGCGGCGGCCCTGATTGCCCAGCATTATTCATAATTATAATTAAATTTATTAATATCATGTTAACAGTATAATAACTGGCCAAATTACAATAACAGGAAGTCAATGCGATAACAATACCAGAAAGTCAATGCGATAAAAACAGTCATTCAATTTTTAAACACATTTATTTGAATTTCACATTTGCTTTCGAGAGTGAATCAAATTCATAGAATTTGGAGCAAATATTGCAAACACAAATAAACCCAATTCCTGACATCCAATAGAGCTGAAACTCGTCAGACAACTCGTTGTCGATGACAATGCACTCAATGCAACTTTTGGTGGCGAACACTTACACAAAAGCATTTCTCTGAAATTAGATGACATTACAGCAGTTAATACACGAAGTAAATATCGGTCCTACCCGATCGGCATTTGGCAAGGTTGTTAGCGCGGTTGACTCCAGTCCCTGGGAAATAAGATACAGTCCTCAGTCAAACCAAAATAACGTTTTATTTTTTTTTAATATGATTAGGTATATAAAAAAACTTTCTTTTGAACTGGTTGATTTGTGGCGTTCAACAACCTGTTGATGTTTGAGGTAAGTACGTACATAACTAATTTAATGTTTTCTAAAAATTGCAACAACGATTTGGCTGGTAAGGCCGGCATTTGTGAGAGACGTACGCCAATTCAAGCGCACTCTTCCTGTTCAGACTTTAGCCAAGAATCAAACCAACGAAAAATGCCACTTGTATCTGTATTGAGTAATTGAAATATCCGACAGATGTCTCCCCTAAAGGCAATAATTGTGATTAAATATACCAATACATCCAATGGATTAGTTTATAAATAGGCTTGCATGCCCATTTTCTTCCTCTTCTCTCTCTAAATAACGGATCAATAACAACCATGAAATAATTAAGGAATTCGAGGGTCGTTGTTTTTTGTTACCAGTGATGTGTGTTTTTAAAGAATAAAACTTATCAATTATATTTCTTGGTATCATTAATTTAACCAGGCCATTACTGTAACATATGGTCCAATCGAGCCGCATCGTGCACCAGAAAGCCGAAATATGAACCAGCAAAAAACCAAGAAGATGCAGATCATCATCAGATAAGCATCCCAACGCCATCCTATCAAAACTGTGACCGAATCCCGAATCCTTCCTATTTCAAATTATCCCAAATGAAATATTTAAATATGCAACAAAGATTATTGTTGTTTTTGATTTTTCAGTTGCATAAAATTTTAATAGCTACCTACATTGCAAATTGATACGATTATTGTTAAATGAGCATCTCAATTGTAAGAGTTTTGTCATTGGATTTATTTAATTAAAAATAATTCACGCGAATATTCAAATTTACCGGGTAAAATCTCGCTACAAAATAATTTCAGCGAATTTCTGATTTAAAAAGTTGTCAGTGGTGAGTGGTTCAGTGGTTGTTCTGATTTAAAAGGTTGTCAGCCCTGGCACTAACAAGCATTTTTGCTAACAACGCCGTGTTTTCATTCGTAAACTGTCAGTTGTTTGAGGTTAAAAGTTAAATTGTTTATTATTTACCACTAAAGATGGAAAAGTTAAAGCCGTTAATCAACAAGCGTGGAATTTTGAAAGCGAAATTGACAAGGTTTAATGATATTTTAAAGACACTCGATAAAACGGAACTAGAATTACGTTATCAAAAGGTCGAAAAATTGTTAGATGACTTTGAAAAAATTCAATCTCAAATCGAAGAACTTTCGGATGACGAGGCAGAACACGTAAGTCAACGTGAATCCTTTGAAAATCAATATTTCTCTGTACTTGCATTAGCAAAAGGTTTATTGAATTCAGTAAATCATGAAAAATGTGAAATTAAATTACCAACTTTGAAACTTATTGAATTTCATGGTGAAATTACTGAGTATGCTAAATTCGCTGAGACCTTTAAAGCATTGGTTCATGAAAATAATACGTTAAACAAGTCTCAAAAATTCTTTTATTTACAATCGTGCCTTAAAAAAGACGCAGCTAAATTGATTGCCTCCTTGACCATATCGCACGACAATTACGAATCTGCGTGGCAGATACTGCAGGAACGTTACGCGAATAAAAAAATAATAGTTCATAGGCATGTTGCATCTTTATTTCAGTTAAAAGATATGAAACAAGAATGTCCAGTCGCGTTAAGGCATATTATTGATCAGGCTAATATAAATTTAGAAGCGTTAAAAAATCTAGGATTACATGTTGATTCCTGGGACGCGATTATGATATATTTAATATCTAATAAATTGGATGGATCAACTCGTAGATTTTGGGAAGAGCAGCCAATAGATGGTGCACTCCCAACGTTGAAAGAATTTATTACATGTCTAACCAAACGTGTTGAGGTACTGGAGTTCACAAATTTGCAAGAAAAAAGGCCTACCTACAAGAATGTTACAACACGTGATGATCGCAAGAAAGATTTGTCTGTCTCATTGATAGCAACCAAACACGGATGCATCCTATGTAAAGAAAATCATCCAGTGTATTATTGTAAAAAATTTCTCAAATTAAATATCCAAGGAAGATTAGAATTTTTAAAAAAGGCCCGAGCCTGTTTCAAATGTTTGAGGGTAGGACATTTTACACAAGATTGCAAAAATAAATTCAAATGTAAAATCTGTGCAAGTGATCAACATAATACTTTGATACATGTTAATGAATTAAATAGTGAAAACACAAATGAAGAGGCACACAGCTCGACATCAGTGGCAAATCATACGGTGTTAAATAAAAATGAAAAGATAATTTTATTATCTACAGCGATCGTGAATATCGTAGGTAGCGACAACCGTTTACACAAAGCGAGGGTATTATTGGATTCAGGCGCCCAATCGAATTTCATAAGAGAGAGTTTTGCAAAAAAATTAAAATTAAAAACAGAAAAAATAAATACGCCGGTGTCTGGAATACAAAATCGCATCACACATATCAATCGAAGAGTAACAATTGACATGTTAGCAGTGAATAGTGATTATAATAAGAAAATTTCTTGTTTAGTATTGCAGGCTATAACAACCGACCTACCCCAAATGACCTTCAGGAAACAAGAGTTGAAGATCCCATCTGGCTTGCAACTAGCGGATAAGGATTTCAATGTCACGTCTCCAATTGACATCCTGTTGGGTGCGGAAGTTTTTTGGGAAATAATGAATAATGATCGAATACGCTTAACGGAGGGCGGGCCAACTATTCAAAGGACTGAACTCGGTTGGATTGTTTCCGGAGCGATCGACATCATCACTAAAACAAGGCCAGTATCAATTAATTGTAATCTAGCCATTAATAAAATAGGTAACCAGATGGAAAGATTCTGGAAACTAGAAGAGGTGGATGCCATGAAACCTCAGAATTTTGAAGAAAAGGCTTGCGAAGTCAACTTTACAGAGTGTCATAGTAGAGACACGGAGGGCAGATTTACGGTAGCCTTACCAACCCGCCCTTGTATAGACCAACTAGGGAGTTCTTTGTCAATGGCTGAAAAAAGGTTTCATACATTGGAAAGAAAATTATCCACCAATAAAGAATTGAAATGTCAATATAGCATGTTTATGAGAGAATATTTACAATTGGGTCATATGGAAGAGTGCCGAAAATCCGAATGCGATGCGAGATCATATTTTTTACCACATCATGCGGTGATGAAGGAGTCAAGCACCACTACTAAAGTTCGCGTGGTGTTCGATGGATCGGCAAAAACATCTTCTGGTATTTCCCTTAATGATGCTCTGATGGTCGGACCTAACATACAAAAGGATTTAAATATGCAAATTTTACATTTCAGAAAACATCCTGTAGTCATAACTGCGGACATAGAGAAAATGTACCGTCAGATAAACGTGCAGGAAAGCGACCGCAATCTACAGAAAATTGTTTGGCGCTTTTCACAGGATGAGGATTTGAAGCATTACAAGCTAAGGACAGTGACTTATGGATTAGGACCGTCATCTTTCCTGGCGACAAGATGCCTGAAGCAAATAGGTATTGAAAATAGACTTTCATTTCCTATAGCAAGCAATGTCATTGAAAATGACTTTTACATGGACGACCTATTAACGGGAGGAAATGACGTTGAATCGTGCCACCTTCTAAAACAACAGGTAATCAGTTTACTAAAATCTGCAGGGATGAATCTAAGAAAATGGAGATCGAACGTGGCAGAATTATCTTCCGAACCAGGTCAAGATATGCAAGGATTGATATCTAAAGAACCCCAAGAAGAAAAAATACTAGGATTAGTCTGGAACAGTGAGTTTGATTACTTTTCATATGTAGTGAAAAAACCAGTATGTACCGTACAAAGCAAACGGCGGATATTGTCAAGTATCGCCTCAACGTTCGATCCTTTAGGACTGCTAGGACCAGTAACGGTTGTAGCAAAACTAATTATGCAGAGATTATGGATATCTAAGACTTCCTGGGACGAAGAAATACCCGAGGGAATATTAAAAGATTGGGAAAATTACATGAAAAATTTATCTCAAATAAACCTGTTGAAAATAAAGAGAAGAATCTTGTGGGGTCAAAACAGCCTACAAATCCATGGTTTTTGCGACGCATCAGAAAAGGCCTACGGAGCCTGTGCGTATCTAGTATCCAGGGACGCCGAGGGTAAGATGCACTCTCAGTTAATATCTTCCAGGTCCAGGATAGCGCCATTAAAAAACATATCCCTGCCAAAATTGGAACTTTGTGGTGCGGTGCTGTTAACGAAATTATTAAAAAACATCAAAGAAGCACTCAACATGGTTGAGGTGGATACATACTACTGGTGTGACTCTACCATCGCACTATGCTGGATAAGAGGACAGCCAGCTAGATGGAATACCTTTGTGGCCAACAGGGTTGCCGAGATACAAGAGGCCGGCGATCCCGCCCATTGGCGACATGTTTCATCGCAGGAAAACGCCGCTGATATTTTATCAAGAGGAGTTACAGCAAACAAACTATTACAAGCAGATATTTGGTGGAAGGGTCCGGATTGGCTAATAAGAGAGGCCGATCACTGGCCGAAGCCAGAAAATTCCCGTATAAATCCTCCAGAGATAAAAACCAAGGCGGTATGCGTGTCTACTAATGTCACGGAGTGGGACATCTTTTCAAAATTTTCCTCTCTCAACAAGCTAAAGAGAGTAACTGCATATATATTGCGTTTCTTTAATAATTGTAACACAAAAAACTGTAAATTAACCGGGAGGTTAAGCGTGCCGGAGCTGGACAATACATTGCATCGTCTAATAGCAATAATTCAACGCTACCATTTTAAGGATGAGTTCAGGGCTTTGAGTAATAAATGTTCACTGGATAAACGTAGCGTTATTTTGTCGCTTAATCCATTTATAAATAATGGATTAATTTGTGTCGGGGGCAGGCTAACAAAGGCGAAACATTTATCATACCAGCAACGACACCCAATAATTTTACCAAAAAATAATAAGTTAACAGAATTAATTATTCGACATCTTCATTATGTACATTTACATGCAGGGACACAAACTTTGTTATCTCTAGTGAGATTACAGTTCTGGCCGATTGCCGGAAAAACCACTGTTAAGCAAATATTACATAAATGTATAGTATGTTTCAGAAAAAATCCAGTAACCAGTCAAGTTATCATGGGTGACTTGCCGGAAAACAGAATAACACCTAGCAGGCCGTTCGAGGTTACCGGGATTGATTACGCAGGTCCTATCATGATGAAAAGCGGTATCACCAGGAAGGCTCCATTGGTGAAATCTTATTTATGCATTTTTGTTTGTTTCTCAACGAAAGCTGTGCATTTGGAACTGGTAACGGACCTCACCACTGACAACTTTTTAAATTGTTTAAAACGTTTCATTGCGCGGAGGGGCAAACCCTTTAAAATATATTCAGATAATGCGACCAATTTTAAGGGAGCATATAATCAACTGAGAGAATTGTATGATAAGTTAAAGAAATCTGATGACAAGATTCAAAAATATTTAGCTGATTTGTCAATACTGTGGGGATTTATTCCACCACGGTCACCGAATTTCGCTGGACTCTGGGAAGCAGCAGTGAAATCCGCCAAATATCATTTAAAAAGAATAACCGATAATTCAAGTTTAACCTTTGAACAATTATATACTTTATTGTGTCAGGTAGAATGCTGTTTAAATTCACGTCCGCTCACTCCTCTGTCCAACGATCCGACTGACCTGAATCCTTTGACTCCAAATCATTTCCTGATTGGCGGAGGGATAGCTTCTATCTCTGAGAAGGATGTTCGGGAGATACAATATAATCGATTGAATCAATATCAAAAATTAAATGCACTGATTCAAACATTTTGGTGCAGGTGGAAACTGGAATATCTTGCAGAATTACAAAGACGTACCAAATGGAAGGAAGACAAGGGCCTCAGGACTGTTGAAAGGGACGACATGGTCATACTAAAGGAGGACAACCTGCCGCCTAATATGTGGAAACTAGCCAGGATCCTAGCTACTCACCCTGGAGCTGACGGGAAAGTGCGGGTGGTTACCCTCAAAACCGCACAAGGAACATTTAAGAGACCTATCAGCAAAATATGTTTATTACCCATGGAAAGGGATTCAAGCATTGCTACGCCCGATGTACCCCCCGGACTGAATAAATAAGTTCCTGCAGTCATAAACAAGAGAAAAATCAACAAACCACCTGAAGGATGACCTTGGACCATCAAATTTTTGCTAGCAGTCATAAAAGGGAGAAGAATTAGCAACCTACCTGAAGGATGACCTTGGACCATCAAATTTTTGCTAGCAGTCATAAGAAGGAGAAAAATTAGCAACCTACCTGAAGGATGACCTAGGAACATCGAATTAATTTGTCCATATTTATATTATGTTTATTTTTCAAATTATTTTTGTTCATATTATGATTCTCTTATTTTAGAACTTTTTGTTCATATTCATTTCATGATTGTTTTTCAAATTAATTTGTCCATATTTATATTATGTTTATTTTTCAAATTATTTTTGTTCATATTATGATTCTCTTATTTTAGAACTTTTTGTTCATATTCATCTCATGATTGTTTTTCAAATTAATTTGTCCATATTTATATTATGGTTATTTTTCAAATTATTTTTGTTTATATTATGGTTATTTTTAAAAAATTATTTTTTGTTTATGTGTAAAAAAAAATAAATTCTTCCGTGCTCTGGCAGCATGTTCAGACTTTAGCCAAGAATCAAACCAACGAAAAATGCCACTTGTATCTGTATTGAGTAATTGAAATATCCGACAGATGTCTCCCCTAAAGGCAATAATTGTGATTAAATATACCAATAAATCCAAATGGATTAGTTTATAAATAGGCTTGCATGCCCATTTTCTTCCTCTTCTCTCTCTAAATAACGGATCAATAACAACCATGAAATAATTAAGGAATTCGAGGGTCGTTGTTTTTTGTTACCAGTGATGTGTGTTTTTAAAGAATAAAACTTATCAATTATATTTCTTGGTATCATTAATTTAACCAGGCCATTACTGTAACACTTCCCACTCATACACACACATTCCCCACGACCAGACTTTGGCTGGTAAGGCCGGCATTTGTGAGAGACGTACACCAATTCAAGCGCACTCTTCCCACTCATACACACGACAGTGGCAGATACGACCGAATCTTTTGCTGATTTTTCTATTTTACATTTTCGTTTGGGAGTAGGGTTGGCAGATGGTATCCAAAAGGAGGACATGTCCTTCTTTTCCATGTTTTGTCCTCCCTTACCTACTGTAAGTCCTCCTTTTTGCTAAACATCCAAAATGTTAATAAAACAGCCAAATACCCGTGTTTTACCAGCGGGCGAGACTACTTTGAAGCCAAAAATGTTCTGTTTACGACTGCCATATGAATGTGGGCAACAAGGGCACTATTGCTTTAGAAAGACACGTAGCTACGAACTAGGTAACTTGATTTCATTTCTTAAATCAAAATCAGATGAAGATGAAGCATATTATGATTTGAAGTTGCACGAGCAGTGGGATATCTACTTCAAGAGTGTTAAAAACATTGAATTTTTCTTAGAACTGCTCAAGATCTGCGAGTTTTATTTTTGTATAAGCGCACATAACGCAAATGTGAAAGAGTTTTTTCACCGATTAATATTCAGCGGAGCAAAGATAGGAATATACTAAGTGTGCAGTCAGTTAAATCTTTATTTCTTACTCCATACAACTTCAAAAACATGAAATGTGAAGATTTTTATAATTTTTTGTTAAAAAACCAAGAACTTCTTTCCAAAATTGGCAGCTCAGCTATATATGATTAAAATAAAATAAAATAATATAAAAATTTCGTTTAATTTCTGAATGTCCTCCTTTTTTACAGAAAATCCTCCTTTTTGGACCCATCTGCCTTCCTTTATCAAATTATCATCTGGCAACCCTATTTGAGAGTCACTAATCTTACCTTCAAAGATTAAAAAATAAACATTTATTTGTTAACTGATAACAAACAGGACTGAAAATATAATTGTTGGGTTTTTTGGTAAAACTGCTGCTTGTCAGCATTTGCCTTTGGGTCGGAAGACAATAGGTTCGATTATTTCCCAACGATATTTATACAATACTTGTGTATACCGTGATAGCCATATAGGCGCTATTGCGTGCTAATATCTCGTTGAAACTTGCTCCACTATTATCGCGCGAGTAGCAGTACCGGATGCGGTACTTTTTGCTCATTAAGGATAATAAATATAATTTAATACACGATATTCAGTCTGAATTCAAGACATATCAGTTCTGATTTTTAAATAGCCTCTTACAATTTTCTGTTAGATTCGAACTTTGACAGTTGAAGAACTCTCTTGTCTTTTTTCCTCTCGAATACGAAAAAATCTAATTTTATTGCCTTTTGTAGGTTAAAACTATATTTTATGCCCTCCACGAGTGCCTTTATTGCTGACTAAGTCCAGTAAGTGTTATTTTATATTAATATACATTCCTTTTAGCCCCAATGGCCTTTGCCATGGGCAAGAAACCACCAGATCCCGTCCCCCCTGATCCTGGCCCTGTTAATTTTGAAAATGACATTGCTAGCGAGGTTGAAATAATGACTGATTCCTCTACTCCAAAAAAAAGAAAAGTTAGCGTCCTTCCGAAAAAGGAATCTTCTCAGGTTACAGTTCCTGTAGAGACTGCCGCTCCTCCACTTGCTTCACTGTACCCGATTTTAGCAAAAACCCCCTTCATCGTGTATGTGCAAAACAACATACAAGGCCACTCACTGCATCCCCTTGATTTCGGTAAATTTGTAGGAAAAAAACCCCTTGGCATTTCCCCAGGTGGTAGCAGATCGGAGGGAAGATTCCGCATTTGTGTAGAGTTCACAACTGCACTCAATGCCAATAAATTTATAAATTCCATTGACTACCTCTCTTCCAAAAAATACAAGGTTTACATCCCTTCATTTAATGTCTCGCACATGGGTCTAGTGAGAGGTATCCCCATAGACCTATCCGAGGAAAAACTCATCACGGAACTTATTATCCCAGCATCTTCGGGGAAAGTTTTAAAGACTAGGCGGCAGAATTACAAAGATAGGACTTCTGGTTCTATAGTTTGGAAACCCTCCCAAACTGTAGTTCTTACATTTGAAGGCCAATATCTTCCCTCGCATGTGTACCTTTTCCACAATTCTCTCCCAGTGGAAATTTATTCATACCCGACAATTCAGTGCTTTAACTGTTGTCGGTTCGGCCATTCCAAGAAATCATGTCGTTTTTTTCCTCTCTGCTTAAAATGTGCAGAAAGTCATATAGCAGAACAATGCCCCTCCCCTTCCAATCCCCCTACTTGCATCAACTGCTTAGGCTCTCACACAGCCATAAATCCATCCGGCCCCGAACTTTCACGCCAAAAAAACATTAAAAGTTATATGGCTTCCAATAACGTATCATACTTACACGCTTCTAAAATAATAGCTCCCTCTAAAAAATCTTTTGCTGAAGTCGCCTCTTAACCTCAGTTATCTCAAAACATGTGATGTTTTATGCTTTTTGCCATTCTTTTTATGTGTTCAAAACAATATAGAATTTTCTTCTCTCTTGGCTATGACTGATATTTATATTTTCCTAAGGCTTTGCATATGTGTTCGTAGGGATGGAAAATTCCTCTCTTACATCACATAAGCCTCCATGAAAATTGGACCCTTTATTTTCTTTGATAACTACAGAAAGCTAGTTAAAGCTCTCTTGTACTATATATCATTATAGACATACGTACTTAACTAATTAATACGTTATTTACGACCTTGAACGTAAATATTTTCGTATTTATATTGTAATTAAATTCCATCAAACGTTGTGTAATTTTTTGGTTTATGATATAGGACTTTAATTTTAAATCAAGATAAAGTCAAAAAAGCAGGTTAATTAGGGATAGGCTAAGGAATCAAGGAAAAGTGAAAAAAGCAGGTTAATTAGGGAAAGGCTAAATAATAAAGGAAAAGTTAGCAAAGCAGATAAATTAAGGATAGGCTAAGGAATCAAGGAAAAGTAAAAAAAGCAGGTTAATTAGGGATAGGCTAAAGAATAAACGAAAAGTTAGCAAAGCAGATAAATTAAGGATAGGCTAAGGAATCAAGGAAAAGTAAAAAAAGCAGGTTAATTAGGGATAGGCTAAAGAATAAACGAAAAGTTAGCAAAGCAGATAAATTAAGGATAGGCTAAGGAATCAAGGAAAAGTGAAAAAAGCAGGTTAATTAGGGATTGGCTAAAGAATAAAGGAAAAGTTAGCAAAGCAGATAAATTAAGGATAGGCTAAGGAATCAAGGAAAAGTAAAAAAGCAGGTTAATTAGGGATAGGCTAAAGAATAAAGGAAAAGTTAGCAAAACAGATAAATTAAGGATAGGCTAAGGAATCAAGGAAAAGTGAAAAAAACAGGTTAATTAGGGATAGGCTAAGCAATCAAGGTAAAGTCAAAAAAGCAGGTTAATTTGGGATAGGCTAAGCAATCAAGGTAAAGTCAAAAAAGCAGGTTAATTAGGGATAGGCTAAGGAATCAAGGTAAAGTGAAAAAAGCAGGTTAATCAGGGATAGGCTAAGCAATCAAGGTAAAGTCAAAAAAGCAGGTTAATTTGGGATAGGCTAAGCAATCAAGGTAAAGTCAAAAAAGCAGGTTAATTAGGGATAGGCTAAGGAATCAAGGTAAAGTGAAAAAAGCAGGTTAATTAGGGATAGGCTAAGCAATCAAGGTAAAATCAAAAAAGCAGGTTAATTAGGGATAGGCTAAGCAATCAAGGTAAAGTCAAAAAAGCAGGTTAATTAGGGATAGGCTAAGCAATCAAGGTAAAGTCAAAAAAGCAGGTTAATTAGGGATAGGCTAAGCAATCAAGATAAAGTCAAAAAAGCAGGTTAATTAGGGATAGGCTAAGTAATCAAGGTAAATTCAAAAAAGCAGGTTAATTAGGGATCGGCTAAGGAATCAAGGTAAAGTGAAAAAAGCAGGTTAATTAGGGATAGGCTAAGGAATCAAGGTTAGATCAAAAAAGCAGGTTAATTAGGGATAGGCTTAGGAATCAAGGTAAAGTCAAAAAAGCAGGTTAATTAGGGATAGGCTAAGGAATCAAGGTAAAGTGAAAAAAGCAGGTTAATTAGGGATAGGCTAAGGAATCATGGTAAAGTGAAAAAAGCAGGTTAATTAGGGATAGGCTAAGGAATCAAGATAATGTCAAAAAAGCAGGTTAATTACGGATCGGCTAAGGAATCAAGGTAAAGTTAGCAAAGCATATAAATCAGGGATAGGCTAAGGAATCAAGGTAAAGTCAAAAAAGCAGATCAATTAACGATAGGCACTGTAAAATATGAATTTGGTGTGTATGATTATGTAGTTCCAACTTTGCTTCATTATGAATACTTATACATTAATTTTAAAAGAATAGGTATTCATAGCGAAGAATATTCATAACGGAGATTACAGCAGTCTTTACGAGTCGACAGTTGGGTAGGCGAAAAGTAATCGCTAGGGCTTTTAGATCTCAGCGAAATGGTTTCAGAGGTTTATTGATCCGATTATTTATTGCTGCAAATTGAATTCATTAAGTATTTGTTCGCGGTGTTTTGCGCTTTCTTATTTGTATTTTGGCAATTTTGGTTAAAGAAAATACACAAATGTTTAAAAAAACGTGAGGTCGTTTTCCCTCCCACGTCGTTTTCAAAGATACCAAAAAATGTCGACAGATTATAAGTAACACATAACATATTCTTGATTACTCAAAACGTGGATTGAACCATAAAAATTTAATGGTAAATTCAGCAAAACTGTTTTAGTTCCATGTAGCATTCTGTGTTCAAGTTGATGTTATAAATCATCGTCATGTTGATGTTCAAAACACATTTGTTTCAAGTGACACCTCACAAGAGCTCCCCTGTCTGTACACTGTAAAGGTAGGGGAGGTATGTCACTACCCGGTTGGGCAGCCTTGTGAGGCGGGTTAAGGTGAGGGCTTTACGAAAGGATTTATTAATTCGGGTCTCGGATTGACCCGTATTATATGAAGGAGCAAAAACAGAATTTTGTTTGTTATATTAATACAAATGTTTTAATTAATTGACAGATTTTTTTATAAATTCGTGTTATTTAATATATTGATATCTTTTGGTAAAAATTTATATAATTAAATAAGTATTTTATTACCTTTCTAAACCATTAAAGACAGTTAATAGCCGCTTAATATTTTTTATCCTTATATATCCTTATCTATATAAACGAACTTCCAATAATTGCTAATATTTTTTATCCTTTTATATCCTTATCTATATAAACGAACTTCCAATAATTGCTAATATTTTTTATCCTTTTATATCCTTATCTATATAAACGAACTTCCAATAATTGCTAATATTTTTTATCCTTTTATATCCTTATCTATATAAACGAACTTCCAATAATTGCTAATATTTTTTATCCTTTTATATCCTTATCTATATAAACGAACTTCCAATAATTGCTGGCACAGAATGTTCAATGTTTGCTGATGACACCGCTTTGTTGTTTGAATGTAATGGAGACGTTGACGAATTTAACAAACAAGTTAACGAGACTTGCCAATTAATAGCAAACTGGCTGTTATCGCAACATCTATCACTCAACACAAACAAGTTAACGAGACTTGCCAATTAATAGCAAACTGGCTGTTATCGCAACATCTATCACTCAACACAAACAAGTTAACGAGACTTGCCAATTAATAGCAAACTGGCTGTTATCGCAACATCTATCACTCAACACAAACAAGTTAACGAGACTTGCCAATTAATAGCAAACTGGCTGTTATCGCAACATCTATCACTCAACACAAACAAGTTAACGAGACTTGCCAATTAATAGCAAACTGGCTGTTATCGCAACATCTATCACTCAACACAAACAAAACCCAAATTTTAAAATTTTGTCCAGTGCAAGCTGCACCTATAAATATAAATGTAAACATCAATAATAATATTATCGAACCTTCCCAAACCTGTTCACTACTGGGAATAGAATTAGATATAAACATAAACTGGAAAGAACATGTCTCAAAAATTGTAGCAAAAATCAGTACTTAGTTTTTCTTATGTTGTGGGTACCTTAAGAAAAATATTAAACACCGAATCAGTAATAGCCGCATACTATGGTTATGTATATTCAATAATAAAATACGGTATTATTTTTTGGGGAAACTCGGTAAACGCTAAAGATGTTTTCATCATACAAAAGAGATGCATAAGAAAAATTACAAACTCTGATCGTTTAGATTCATGTAGACCTATGTTTAAAAATCTGAAAATTCTGACAGTCACAGACATATATATAATGGAGTTATGCATGTTAGTGCGATCATCTACAGACAAGTTCCCACTAAAAAACTCAACACATAAATTCGCTACAAGGCTCACAGAAAACTTACTAATACCAAAAGCAAACAAAACAATATTCCAAAAAGGACCATACTACATGGCCATTAAAGTATATATCAACCTTCCACATAACATTAAACAAATACAAGATACACACAAATTCAAATCGTTACTAAACACTTTCCTTGTTAATAAATGTCACTACACGTTGAGTGAATACCTCACGTAAATGAAACGCCTATTTTTATTGGTATATATATTTGTATTTTTTTATTTTTTCATTGGTATATTGTTATTTTATCTGTATAAACATTGTAATTATTATAATAAAACAAATAATATTATATAAACATTGTAATTAAATAAATGTGGTTAGCTGGAAGAAATGGGATCTACCCATAAGCTACACCTTTTGTAATTTTTATTTTACAATAAATAATTTTTGATTTTGATTGTTTTTGATTTATGAATGAACAAAAAAAAGGTTGTATGTGGGATATCTATTTATAAAAGGTTATATCTGGGATATCTATTTATAAAAGGTTGTATGTGGGATATCTATTTATAAAGAATCGACTTCTATAATTAATTAATGTAAAATAAATAAAATAATTTCATGTTAAATCCATAAAAAAATGTAATAGAAATCAAGGCGCACAACTCATGCCGCTAGAAGGCGCTAGTGTAGCAGGACGTCAGAAGTTGGAGGTATTATTAATATTTATTTATTTATTACTCGACCTAGTGGGCTTTTCTTTAAAAAAAAATACAAGCATTTTGTATCAGAGTAAACACTTAAAAATTAATACAATAAAGAAGAATGTAAACATAATGGCAAAAATGAATCCTCACGCATATAATTGAGTTTAAAAGATTCAACAAAACAAAATAGTAGAAGCGTAATAATGGTTCATAGGTCTATTTGTGTTTAGAAGAATAAAAGTGATAGAATATACAACATTTATACTGATTAGTTTTCAAATGAAATATATCACCCAGATCAGAATATTTGTTTCCGAGATTGTGAAGTCTCGGAATAGGAGAATTTTGGTAAGCTAGTGTCTTGGTGTTATTAAAGTAAAAAGGCAAGAAATGTCGGCATGATTTTTTGATCATGGATATTGATACATTGAAATAATTAGGGACAGTCAATTTTAAAATGTAGTATTCTTTGTAACAGTTTTAAATCTGTGCTTATTCTTCTTTCTGAAAGTTTCAATAGAGACATTTTATCCAAGAGGTAATTGTAATTTATGTTTTGTATAGGAATATGCAATTAATAATTTATAAACCTTAGAAACTTCCGTTGAATCTTTTCAAAGATATCTCAAGTTAGTTTGAAGTGTAATACAATCATTAATGTGGTTAATCTCTTTATAAAGTTTCATGTCATCGGCAAACAGTAGAACGTTTATATCAGTAAATACATCAACAATGTCGTTTATGAATATTATAAACAAAATGGGCCCTAGATGAGAGCCTTGCGGCATTCCACTTGTCGCCATAAATTCGTATGAATTCGTGCCATTTATTCTCACACAAAGACTTCTTTTGAACAAATAACTAGTAAAGCAATTTAGTAAATTACAGTAAATTCCAAGTTTAGCTAATTTATTGATTAATATTTTGTGACACACCTTGTCAAATGCCTTGCTGAAGTCAGTGTATACTGAGTCTATCTGGCACCTGTTTGCTAAGGATGTAGATATAAAATTTTCGTATATTAGTAAATTGGTTAGTGTAGATTTATTTGAATAAAAGCCATGTTGGTAGGGAGTTATAATTTTTTTTATGTTTGTAGATATTTTATCAAGTACTATTTTTTCAAAAAGTTAGGTATCGATTACTGGATACATATTGGTCTGTAATTTGTAACATCCGTTTTGTGACCCTTTTTAAAGATAGAAGTAAGAAAACTATGTTTCCATATATTAGGAAAACATCCTGTCTTTAATGATTGGTTAAAAATTACAAAAAGAGGAATAGATAGGCTGTTTAGACATCCTTTAATTAACACAGGTGGAATGTTGTCAAGTCCAGCACTTTTTCTAGCATCTAAAAAATTTACATGCTTTTTAATATCATTAATTTCAATGTGTATTTCAGTAATTATATTATATGGTATTCGGCGATATTCACATTAAAAAATTTTAAAAACACATTTTAGGTATAAAATTTGAAATCGTTCGTATGGAAATATAATATTCTTCAGTGAAAACAAAATTTTTATGGGAAAAAACAACGGAATTAAAAAAAAGTTATTTTTATTTTTAACTTTTAACAGCATGTAGAATCACCTCCCAAAGTTTGTGCACTTTACCTCGAGACATCCTGTATTTGTCAATTCACTAAATCAGTTAACGACACCGGCGAGGAAGGGTTAAAACGTACGGGGCTAAACAATAAAGAATTGTTATCATTATTAATTTCGTATAATTATATAACGAAATGTGCTTTGTGCATGACAAGCACAAAGCACATGCACAGCTACAGGGGCGAATTGGGATAATTTTGGGGAGGCTCTACGTGACACCTCAAGGGGATTTTATAACGTAGCAGCAAATGATCCAGATAATTTGGGGAATTACTTTAACGCGGCCGTTGTGTCAGCTGCTGAACGGTCTTTGGGAAGAACAAACCCGAAAACTGTTATTAGGACGCCGTGGTGGTCGAGTGAGTTGACTTTGCTGAAGGGTGAATATAAGAGGGCTTTCAGGGCACTTGGCTCCCTTAAGAGGAGTGGTGGTACGCAAGATATGATCACTCTTCTTAAGGGTCGTGTCTCTGGAGCCAGGAGAGCCTTCAAGCATGCTATCCTCTCGGCAAAACGAACTGCATTGCATAATTGGGTAAACCAAGTGGGTAACGCCAACCCGTGGGAAATCCATAGCGCTATTGAAAAAACGGGGAAAGGATCTGACCGTTTTTTGACTAGTATTATATCGGATAATCCCAATGGGAACTCTGAGAGTACTGATGTGACTACCACTCTTAACACTTTTCTGGGTAAATTAGTTCCGCTAGATTCAGTCACCGGGGAAAACGACCACCATAAACAGATAAGAGCTCTGTCACGGCTCCCACCTAGAATCCTTGCCCAGGAGGATAGCATATTAACTGTAACCAAAGCTGAAATTGATGTTATAATTAAGGGTTTAGGTCCAAAGAGGGCACCAGGGCACGATCGGCTTAATGGAATAATAGCGAAGAATGTCTGGATCCATGCTAAGGAAGAGTTGTTCCAGGTTATGGAGACATGCTTGCGTAGAGGAATTTTCCCCACAGAATGGAAGAGAGGCTGCTCAAGATAATCCCAAAGGGAAACGACAAACCAAAGACGGATGTAAAGGCTTTTCGTCCAATAACATTGTTACCTGTTTTTGGCAAAATTTTAGAGGCTTTGATTAGTAATAGACTGCAGCAAACTCTATCCCCGGCGTCTGAGCGGCAATTTGGCTTCGTCCCTGGGAAATCTACGGAGCACGCCATCATGTATGCGCTTGAGTGGGTGAAGGTCTGTCCCAAGAGGTATGTCATTGGAATCTTTTTAGATATCACTGGTGCCTTCGATCATGCGTGGTGGCCGATGTTGCTCACCAAAGTTAAAAATAGAGGATGTCCAGCTAATCTTTTCAAAATTAACTGCGACTATCTAAATGAAAGGACAATTGAAATCACTTTTGGAGATCAAAAAATAGTCCGTAAGGTGGACAAGGGATGCCCACAAGGCTCCGTTTTGGGACCTAAATATTGGAACATTAACTTTGATGATTCCTCCAGGTTGCCCTTGCCTGAAGGATGCACATCGGTGAACTACGCTGATGACAAATTGTATTTGGTCTCGGGGGACAGCAGAAGGGAAGTGGAAGGGAAGGCTGAAGAAGTTTTACAAGTAATACTCAGCTGGGGAGAGAGAAATAAGATGAACTTCGCCCCCCAAAAGACCGTGGGACTCTTAATGAAGGGTTACCTCAGTAGAGCAAGAAACCCATCCATCAAAATGGGAGTCTCCACCATTCGATTTGGTGAATCCGTTAAATATCTTGGTGTAACATTAGATCGATCGTCCAGTTTTTTAACACATGTTAAAGAGGTCTCCAACAAGGCCCAGGCCCTCTTCTTGAAGTTGAGAAGAATCTCAACAGTCGAGTGGGATTTGCGTTCCCCTGCGCTGCGACTACTTTACAAGGGAGTATACGTGGCTCAAGTCTCATATGCTGCCTCTGTGTGGGAGCACCATCTGGGGAATTCACTCATACTCTCGGCACTCAAGAGGGGTCAGCGAACCCCCTTGTTGGCGCTCTCCGGCGCTTATAGAACCGTAGCTTCGGACGCTTTGCCTGTTTTGGCCGGCATATTGCCAATCGATCTAGAGATCAGGGAGGTTCTAACTAAAAAGAAGATGACCAGGGGACTTCCTGCCACCCATCTTGGTGTAATTCTTACGCCGGGTGGAGCCGGGACTCTACCTGGTCTACTTAAACAAATGCGTGAGTTATCACTCAAGGAGTGGCAAACTCGATGGGATAGATCGAATATGGGAAGATTTAAATGTACCAACGAGACCGGTTTGTAATTCGGATCTCGTTTCGAATAAGGTGAATTTCGAGTGTCTGAGGAAGTACACAAAGATCTGGGTTGAGAGATGGTCTGATCTTAGAGTCGAGAATTAGATTAAACTCAATAGCTTTATAATGCCAGGTGTTGCTCCTGGCCTTAACGGACGACAAGATTACCTCATTTTACATGTAATTTTGTAATGCTGGCTGTAATTTTTTTTTTTCTATTTTTTTTATTTATTTTTTATTTATTTTTTTTTCTTTTTCATGTATATAGTTATTGTTTTAATCTTCCTGTATATATTTGCGTAGTATTTTATTGGATGTTGTAAATTTTCTCATGTATATAGTTATTGTTCCTATGCTTTATTGATCCATCTCTCTTCTAGGTCGACATGTACAAAACCGGATTATTATAAATTTATTTGCAATTTTCTGTCTTTTCTTTTTCAGTTTCTATGTTTCACAGAGTGACGTGCTTGCTGGTAGCAGTACTGAACTGTTTTCTTTTTGTTCTGTCCCGGTTTACCCCAACTCTGGGGTGGCATAAGACCTCGTCTGTGTATACACATCTTGGATGACCAAATCACGATGAGGGACTAGTGTCGTCGTCTGCCCGCTGCGCCTCCCCTGGGGTCAGGAACTGGACTGAGGATTGGTGACCTTCCGCCCTGCTTCCAGGTACTCCGACGCTTTCTCCTCATGGTCCTCGGGATTTTTTTTTCCCAACCCCAACTCACATTTTTCGTCGAGGCACAACCGGTTTCCTGGCTCAAGGGCGCGGAACCTGGTCCCCGTGAAACCTATCCAATGCCCTGTTTTCTCTCCCTAGGTCTGCCTGTGAGCGGGCGACGACACCCCCCACCACACAAAGAGGCGCACACTTTACCAATGTTGCAGTTGGCTGTGAATTATTATTTGATTTATTGATACTTTGTACATATGATTTGTTTAAACTAACAAAATAGAATGGATCTTATTAACAAGTTACTAATACGCAGCACTTGCATACTGCAAATAACATTGTATGCATGGACATTTTGGAGGTCTTGTTTTGAAATTTTAAATGTAGACTCGTCATATCAAAAAAATTAGCGTCCTTGCGAGAGCTCTGAAGGGGTACCATCAGTACCTAAAACAGGGCGGGGAAGTGGTGGGCCTCCTCCAGAATGTGCATGACAAGCAAGAAAAACATTCCTCCAACGTTGCCATGTTCACGGTTAATACACAAAATGCCAACATTTTGGGCAGGATAAATATGAACAAACATTTCAACGCTGGAAGAATGTTTTCTTGCTTGTCATGCACAAAGCAGGATATTCGTTTTCGACTATAACTATGTCGAAGGACTAGTTTTCGACATATTTATAGTCGAAAACTAGTCCTCCAAGGTTAAAATCGCCAAAAAATGAAGAAAGGTAGAAAATGTCGAGGTTTGTTGGATTTTTGATAATGTTGCGTTCGACGCTCGAAGTCGGAATCTTGGATTATTCATTGGACCAACATCATAAACAGCTCCGGATCTGTCTGATGTACATGGTTACTGGACTGTAAGTGCTTACCGATAATCAAATAATACACTCCTGTTTTAACTCGACCGTCTGTCTGTAACTTTGTTTGTACAGTACGTTTCCGTTTCGAGATGGTTGCCGTTTGAATGGTACAGTTTTTTTTTTTAAATGTGACATCGGGTATCATTGTGTCTTTCTTATTCGCATTTTTTTAAAATATTATGATACCTACCTGTCTGAGAGATGTTGTTTCTATGGACCAATTTTATAATTCCTTATTTGAAATTTAAAATATATATGCCTACATAAGTACTTACTTACAAAACTTTTCAGAGGAAATTTCAATTATAATTTATGAACAAATCCCAATAAATTGTATTTTCCTTAGTACAGTTTTATATCAGCGACCTCTCTGACCTCGCTGACCTCTGGGCCCGAGATAATAGTCACGAGCTTATAGTCATATTTAAATAACAAACAATCAAATATTTATATTCTAAAACAGGAGACGAACAGGAAAAATAATATGTTTATTCCGTAACTGCTGCCTTTATCAGTAATGTGTTTGTACAGAGCAAGTTGCGGGAAAACCAACGCTTTGTTAATTACGATATGAGTAAACGAGATAAATTAAAATACATGATGATGATGTGTTTGCACTCTTTAGTGCAGGGGTGTGGAAACTGCGGCCCGCGAGCACTCTTGGTGCGTGCATCGGGTCATGCTGAAACAAAACGGTTTTCTTTCGCAGTATGATGTCAGATACATTAATTAATATAATTAAATTCGTGTTAATTATAAAACGTCAGTACAATTATAATAGCTGGAGGACAGATGGACTCCAAAGCAGATTTATTATTTAAAACCAGTCTTGTGTTCAAAATGCACCAAAAAATATCTAATTGTGGAATCATCTGTTGACGCATAAATATATATTGTGTTTAACACAAAACTAAGCAATCAGTTAAAACCAGTTTTGTGTTGAGAATGTAAATGTGTGTATTTATTATTAAAGCTGGCGACTGACATAAAGATTCAATCAAGTTTAAACCAATGTTGAATTCCAAATGCACAGTTCAAATTCTAGTTTCATTTAGGAGGAAACTGTTCTTATATTCCTTTTACTTAAGCTTGTGGACTCTTATGCAGAATTACTTTTAAGTTAAAACCAGTCTTGTATACTAAACGCATATAACTAGCATTTTGACGGCCGGCATAGTCCAGTGGTAACGCATTGGACTGCCATTCCGAAGGTCGCGGGTTCGAACCCGGCGTGCGCAAATAAATTTTATTTGATTAATTTGTGTTATTTCACAATTAATTAATTAAAAATAATATATAGTATATTTGTGGCACGTTCCAGAGTGGAAGATACTACCAGTATCGCCCTGGTGTAAGACCACCATTCAGAATTGAAACGTTGCTCCAAATGGCTTTAGCCGTGTTTAGTGACTAGATCTGAATAGCCAGGTACTTGGCCACCTTCCTCTTTCCCTTCCCCACTTACCTTCAGCCTCACAACATCCCCCAATTGGGGATGCCATAGTCTCACTGGCTCCAGACGGGAGCAGTTGGGACTCTTGTGAGGTATTCACTATAAAAAAAAATAAAAAAAAATATATAAAAAATACTGGAATCAAACTTTTCTGGTTCTCTGGTCACAATTCAAGGGAAACAACTCTCTCTTTTCGAGTGCAATTATAAATTGCTAGATGCGGAGTTTATGAACATGACATCTGGTCACAATTTAACCATTTTTCAGATATGATATTAAAAAATCGGTATTTGGTAAAATGAGTCCAAATAATATGTTTAGGATTTCCCCCCCCCCCCCTCCCCTCTAGTGCAAGTAACTAGGTGCAGCCCTCGGGTGATCCTACAAACGTTCAAATGCCCCCGACGGCTAAAAGGTTCCCTACCCCTGCTTTAGTGGTATACAGTGACGTGTTACCCAAAGAAAAACGAACCAATCCTTTCTTTTAACGCTAATTTTTGAATAATTAAACATCTCGTTTCCGGTGCATGGGTAATGGAAAATATTCCTGCGTAGTGCTTTACATTATTCAAGTTCAATGGACTTTTAATTTTCAAACTTGGAACTGATAATAAGTAAAATAAATATGGAGATAAAATACCAACGTAATTTATTTAAGATACTTAATTTTTTTTTCAATATGTGGTTTTAAAAGTTATGTGATTACAGAGCAAGTGTCCCAACTGCCCAACTGAATCCCCAATTGAGGTATGTTGTGGGGAAATGAGATCCCTGAGGCGTATGTGCATTCCACCATATCATACTATTGAATCCTCCGTTATAAATGGGGTGGGGTGGTTTTCCGAAATCTCATGCAGATGCAATGTATATTTGCGGCAGGTTTCAGAGTTGAAGATACTCTCAGTATCGCCCTGGTGCAAGACCACCATTCAGAAATGAAACGTTGATTAAAATGGCTTTAGCCGTGTTTGTTGACCAGATCTGAATAGCCAGGTACTTGCCCACCTTCATCTTCACCTCTCCACTACCTTCAGAATGCTATAGTATCACTGGCTTCGGTTGCTGACGGTTGGGAGCAGTTTGGTGACCTTTCTCCTGTTTTAAACGTTAAGTGTGCAAAATTTCATCAATTTCAGAATAAAACTGCAGATTTGTATAATTAACAAAGCAACGACGATACTATATTTACACATACCACACAAGAGTCCCAATTGCTTATTGTTTTACCGGACCCAGTGGAACTATTGCATCCCTAATTGAGGTATGCTGTGCGAGTGAAGGGATTAAGGAGGTGAAAGTTCTCCAGGGCGATACTGAGAGTACCTAGTATCTTCCAAGAGCGTGGTTAGGTACCGATGATAGCACGATGGCAAGTTCACCTTGAGGACAGTTGCGCGCGCACTCGCCACGTTTGTCATTGACACATTATTTCCTAACTAATGGGCGCTTTACACGAAACTATATCGGGACCCGTATGGAAAATCTTATTAAAATAAAATTTCCAATACCAACTGCTCACAACCGTTTGGAGCCAGTGAGACAATAGTATCCGCATTGGGGTATGTTGTCAGGCCGAAGGTAGTGGCGAGTGAAAGGAGATGGGGAAGAGGGAGGTAGGATAGTACCTGGCTGTTCAGGTTTGGTCACCAAACACGGCTGAAGCCATTTAAAGCAACGTTTCAATTCTGATTTCCACTCTGGAACGTGCCGCAAGTAACTATGTATTACTTTAAATGAATAAATTGTGAGATGCCGTCAACAAGTCATAAATCAATTTTAAATATGTCTACGAATGAATGAAAATCTTGTAAGTGGATTTTAACCCACTTCCCGACAACCGATCGAGTTGAATCTCGGCAGATATACTCGTTGTCGATGACAATGCATTTATTAACTTTGGTGGCAATCGCGCATACACCCGCGGAAATATACGCTTTACTTTGAATTTGAATGAAATAACAGCAGTTAATATTCGAAATAAATGTCGGTCATACCCAATCGGGATTCGGCTCAGTTGTTAGCGCGGTTGAGTACAGTCCCTGTGGAGGAAATTACAATATTATTGGATATTTTTAAATTCATCCTATTAATAAAAATAGATGTATAATAGTAAATAAAAAACGCGGAAACAATAATTGATAATATATTAATGTCATCAATAAATCCCTCCCAATGCGGCGCAAGGCGATTGGTCGAGAGAGTCCGGCTGGAGAGGCCACGCAGCAGGTGGGCAAACGCCCTGACGAAACGGATTTTGAAAGGGGTTTTCACTATCATTTAGAGAATTTCTTCCTACAGGTTAACACATTTATAGAAAGTAGTGAAGAGTGTCCGACCAACGCCGGGTACACATCAGTAAATTAGTGTTGTTTCAATATAAGTGTTGTATTTTGAAAGGGGTTTTCACTATCATTTAGAGAATTTCTTCCTACAGGTTAACACATTTATAGAAAGTAGTGAAGAGTGTCCGACCAACGCCGGGTACACATCAGTAAATTAGTGTTGTTTCAATATAAGTGTTGTATTTTGAAAGGGGTTTTCACTATCATTTAGAGAATTTCTTCCTACAGGTTAACACATTTATAGAAAGTAGTGAAGAGTGTCCGACCAACGCCGGGTACACATCAGTAAATTAGTGTTGTTTCAATATAAGTGTTGTATTTTGAAAGGGGTTTTCACTATCATTTAGAGAATTTCTTCCTACAGGTTAACACATTTATAGAAAGTAGTGAAGAGTGTCCGACCAACGCCGGGTACACATCAGTAAATTAGTGTTGTTTCAATATAAGTGTTGTATTTTGAAAGGGGTTTTCACTATCATTTAGAGAATTTCTTCCTACAGGTTAACACATTTATAGAAAGTAGTGAAGAGTGTCCGACCAACGCCGGGTACACATCAGTAAATTAGTGTTGTTTCAATATAAGTGTTGTATTTTGAAAGGGGTTTTCACTATCATTTAGAGAATTTCTTCCTACAGGTTAACACATTTATAGAAAGTAGTGAAGAGTGTCCGACCAACGCCGGGTACACATCAGTAAATTAGTGTTGTTTCAATATAAGTGTTGTATTTTTGTTGATAACAAAAGGGATTTGTGTGCTTTCTGTGTTTTGATAAAGTAATAGGAATATATTGAGTTTTAAAGCGCCCTTGAAATGATTTTCTTGCGAAAACGGCGCTATACAAATAATCCAATCATTATTATTATTACTAATAGCATCTGATTTTTCACCAGGGAGATTCTGAAAGTATCTTACTTACCAAAGAGCCTACTATCTTATGACTTATGTAATGCGTGACTGCATGTAAATAAAATAATTATATTTACGAGCCTTTCTTTCTGTGGATATAAAACAAATGTATGAAACCATCACGCTGTTTCCCGCGGGGGTAGGCAGAGAACACATCGTCTCATAACACAACTCTTGTGTTTCCTCTCCACACGGCATCCCCAAAGATGTCATAGTTTTGTGTGTGAAGTGAATGCAGTATTTTATCTAGTGACTGCACGTTTCTACATTGTCAGGGATTCGTGTCAGGGTCACCTTTATTTTATATTGAAATGCGATTGTGTAAATGAAGTTATGCCACTTTTGTAATAGTCTTTAATTAATCCAAGACGCATCACATTTCCACAGTTGTAGACTTCAAGAGGTTTATTCTCTTAAATAGACTTTACGTTGTCCTTATCGTTATCCTTATGAGACATATAGCGTCAAGGACTTTTCTGTAGGACTTTTTAACATATACTATTCCACATACTTATTGTATGTATCCCATAAGGTTAATCCAGTGTTAGTAATGTAAGCGCCCAAACATATTTGTTTCGACATGATTACAAAACATCGACTTTTATATTATACATATAAACATTCCGGGAAAAATTTCCCTATCAAAATCCATTGCGTAGTTTAGAAGAACTAAGCGTACACACATACAGACGCGGAAAGTGATTTTATTTAATAATATTTAGAGTAATATAATATTAACTAAGTTTAAAACAAAATTATGTAAAACTACAACAACACGAACTCTCTCGTGATAATATTATTAGTTCAGTGACAATGCCACTACTTATATTAGGGTGGACGGTTTTTTTTCTATATTAGAAGAATAATAGGAATAATGAAATAGATAAATAATAAACTGAATGGTGCAAATATAAATACCAGATCTAAGTTCATGTAACAAAGACTTGGAATAAAGTAAGTGAATTATTTTTGATGGTTGAAAGGTAGACTTTGGTAAGGTTTGGTACAATTTAAAAAAAATCCTGTTAAATTTGGTCATATAAAACGACATTTATCATAAGAGCGTACGTTTCTGTGTGGTTTGATATAAAACTACACGAGGCATATTTTTAATATGATAAACTATTATCGCTATCGTCTGGACGAATTCAAAATAATAATAATCCTGAAAATGTACTCCTGACATAATGATAACCGATGAATCGCCTACCACTAAGAGACCTTGGCGGCTCGTGACTTTTGGGTGTACAAGAGTGCTAATATTACAAAAAATAACATTACTGATTTTGTTTTAACTTAAAACGATTTTTTTATTTGTTTTAGAAAATTTAATTTATAATTTTTCGAAAATCTTCATTTTTTGTATGGATTTTCAGGAAATCCGTGCGGTGCACGGCCAAACTGGAATTCCCTGAAAATCTTCACTTTTTTATGGATTTTCAGGAAATCAAACCGAAGCCAAAACAGGAAGCCAAACTGGAATTCCCTGAAAATCTTCAATTTTTGTATGGATTTTCAGGAAATCCGTGCGGTGCACGGCCAAACTGGAATTTCCTGAAAATCTTCGTTTTTTATGGAATTTCCTGAATATCGTCATTTTTTGTATGGATTTTCAGGAAATCCGTGCGGTGCACGGCCAAACTGGAATTTCCTGAAAATCTTCATTTTTTATGGATTTATGGGAAATCCGTGCGGTGCACGGCCAAACTGGAATTTCCTGAAAATCTTCATTTTTTATGGATTTTCAGGAAATCCGTGAAGTGGACGGCCAAACTGGAATTCCCTGAAAATCTTCACTTTTTTATGGATTTTCAGGAAATCAAACCGAAGCCAAAACAGGAAGCCAAACTGGAATTCCCTGAAAATCTTAATTTTTTGTATGGATTTTCAGGAAATCCGTGCGGTGCACGGCCAAACTGGAATTTCCAGAAAATTTGGAATTTTCTGTAAATCTTCATTTTTTGTATGGATTTTCAGGAAATCCGTGCGGTGCACGGCCAAACTGGAATTTCCTGAAAATCTTCATTTTTTATGGATTTTCAGGAAATCCGTGAAGTGGACGGCCAAACTGGAATTCCCTGAAAATCTTCACTTTTTTATGGATTTTCAGGAAATCAAACCGAAGCCAAAACAGGAAGCCAAACTGGAATTCCCTGAAAATCTTCAATTTTTGTATGGATTTTCAGGAAATCCGTGCGGTGCACGGCCAAACTGGAATTTCCTGAAAATCTTCATTTTTTATGGATTTTCAGGAAATCCGTGAAGTGGACGGCCAAACTGGAATTCCCTGAAAATCTTCACTTTTTTATGGATTTTCAGGAAATCAAACCGAAGCCAAAACAGGAAGCCAAACTGGAATTCCCTGAACATCTTCATTTTTTGTATGGATTTTCAGGAAATCCGTGCGGTGCACGGCCAAACTGGAATTTCCAGAAAATTTGGAATTTTCTGTAAATCTTCATTTTTTGTATGGATTTTCAGGAAATCCGTGCGGTGCACGGCCAAACTGGAATTTCCTGAAAATCTTCATTTTTTATGGATTTTCAGGAAATCCGTGAAGTGGACGGCCAAACTGGAATTCCCTGAAAATCTTCACTTTTTTATGGATTTTCAGGAAATCAAACCGAAGCCAAAACAGGAAGCCAAACTGGAATTCCCTGAAAATCTTCAATTTTTGTATGGATTTTCAGGAAATCCGTGCGGTGCACGGCCAAACTGGAATTTCCTGAAAATCTTCATTTTTTATGGATTTTCAGGAAATCCGTGAAGTGGACGGCCAAACTGGAATTCCCTGAAAATCTTCACTTTTTTATGGATTTTCAGGAAATCAAACCGAAGCCAAAACAGGAAGCCAAACTGGAATTCCCTGAAAATCTTCAATTTTTGTATGGATTTTCAGGAAATCCGTGCGGTGCACGGCCAAACTGGAATTTCCTGAAAATCTTCATTTTTTATGGATTTTCAGGAAATCCGTGAAGTGGACGGCCAAACTGGAATTCCCTGAAAATCTTCACTTTTTTATGGATTTTCAGGAAATCAAACCGAAGCCAAAACAGGAAGCCAAACTGGAATTCCCTGAAAATCTTCATTTTTTGTATGGATTTTCAGGAAATCCGTGCGGTGCACGGCCAAACTGAAATTTCCAGAAAATTTGGAATTTTCTGTAAATCTTCATTTTTTGTATGGATTTTCAGGAAATCCGTGCGGTGCACGGCCAAACTGGAATTTCCTGAAAATCTTCATTTTTTATGGATTTTCAGGAAATCCGTGCGGTGCACGGCCAAACTGGAATTTCCTGAAAATCATCATTTTTTTATTGATTTTCAGGAAATCCGTGCTGTGCACGGCCAAACTGGAATTTTCTGAAAATATTCATTTTTTATGGATTTTCAGGAAATCAAACCGAAACCAAAACAGGAAGCCAAACTGGAATTCCCTGAAAATCTTCATTTTTTGTATGGATTTTCAGGAAATCCGTGCGGTGCACGGCCAAACTGAAATTTCCAGAAAATTTGGAATTTTCTGTAAATCTTCATTTTTTGTATGGATTTTCAGGAAATCCGTGCGGTGCACGGCCAAACTGGAATTTCCTGAAAATCTTCATTTTTTATGGATTTTCAGGAAATCCGTGAAGTGGACGGCCAAACTGGAATTCCCTGAAAATCTTCACTTTTTTATGGATTTTCAGGAAATCAAACCGAAGCCAAAACAGGAAGCCAAACTGGAATTCCCTGAAAATCTTCATTTTTTGTATGGATTTTCAGGAAATCCGTGCGGTGCACGGCCAAACTGGAATTTCCAGAAAATTTGGAATTTTCTGTAAATCTTCATTTTTTGTATGGATTTTCAGGAAATCCGTGCGGTGCACGGCCAAACTGGAATTTCCTGAAAATCTTCATTTTTTATGGATTTTCAGGAAATCCGTGAAGTGGACGGCCAAACTGGAATTCCCTGAAAATCTTCACTTTTTTATGGATTTTCAGGAAATCAAACCGAAGCCAAAACAGGAAGCCAAACTGGAATTCCCTGAAAATCTTCATTTTTTGTATGGATTTTCAGGAAATCCGTGCGGTGCACGGCCAAACTGGAATTTCCTGAAAATCTTCATTTTTTATGGATTTTCAGGAAATCCGTGAAGTGGACGGCCAAACTGGAATTCCCTGAAAATCTTCACTTTTTTATGGATTTTCAGGAAATCAAACCGAAGCCAAAACAGGAAGCCAAACTGGAATTCCCTGAAAATCTTCATTTTTTGTATGGATTTTCAGGAAATCCGTGCGGTGCACGGCCAAACTGAAATTTCCAGAAAATTTGGAATTTTCTGTAAATCTTCATTTTTTGTATGGATTTTCAGGAAATCCGTGCGGTGCACGGCCAAACTGGAATTTCCTGAAAATCTTCATTTTTTATGGATTTTCAGGAAATCCGTGCGGTGCACGGCCAAACTGGAATTTCCTGAAAATCATCATTTTTTTATTGATTTTCAGGAAATCCGTGCTGTGCACGGCCAAACTGGAATTTTCTGAAAATATTCATTTTTTATGGATTTTCAGGAAATCAAACCGAAGCCAAAACAGGAAGCCAAACTGGAATTCCCTGAAAATCTTCATTTTTTGTATGGATTTTCAGGAAATCCGTGCGGTGCACGGCCAAACTGAAATTTCCAGAAAATTTGGAATTTTCTGTAAATCTTCATTTTTTGTATGGATTTTCAGGAAATCCGTGCGGTGCACGGCCAAACTGGAATTTCCTGAAAATCTTCATTTTTTATGGATTTTCAGGCAATCCGTGCGGTGCACGGCCAAACTGGAATTTCCTGAAAATCTTCATTTTTTTATGGATTTTCAGGAAATCCGTGCAGTGCACGGACAAACTGGAATTTCCTGAAAATCTTCATTTTTTGTATGGATTTTCAGGAAATCCGTGCGGTGCACGGCCAAACTGGAATTTCCTGAAAATCTTCATTTTTTTATGGAATTTCCTGAAAAACTTCATTTATTATGGATTTTCTGGAAATCCGGCCAAACTGGAATTCCCTGAAAATCTTCATTTTTTATGGAATTTCCTGAAAATGTTCATCTTTTTATGGATTTTGAGGAAATCCGTGCAGTCCACGGACAAACTGGAATTTCCTGAAAATCTTCATTTTTTGTATGGATTTTCAGGAAATCCGTGCGGTGCACGGCCAAACTTGAATTTCCTGAAAATCTTCATTTTTTATGGATTTTCAGGAAATCCGTGCGGTGCACGGCCAAAATGGAATTACCTGAAAATCTTCATTTTTTAATGGATTTTCAGTAAACCCGAGCGGTGCACGGGCAAACTGGAATTTCCTGAAAATCTTCATTTTTTTCTATGGATTTTCAGGAAATCTGTGCGGTGCACGGCCAAACTGGAATTTCCTGAAAATCTTAATTTTTTGTTTGGATTTTCAGGAAATCCGTGCGGTGCACGGCCAAACTGGAATTTCCTGAAAATCTTCGTTTTTTATGGAATTTCCTGAATATCGTCATTTTTTGTATGGATTTTCAGGAAATCCGTGCGGTGCACGGCTAAACTGGAATTTCCTGAAAATCTTCATTTTTTATGGATTTATGGGAAATCCGTGCGGTGCACGGCCAAACTGGAATTTCCTGAAAATCTTCATTTTTTATGGATTTTCAGGAAATCCGTGAAGTGGACGGCCAAACTGGAATTCCCTGAAAATCTTCACTTTTTTATGGATTTTCAGGAAATCAAACCGAAGCCAAAACAGGAAGCCAAACTGGAATTCCCTGAAAATCTTCATTTTTTGTATGGATTTTCAGGAAATCCGTGCGGTGCACGGCCAAACTGGAATTTCCAGAAAATTTGGAATTTTCTGTAAATCTTCATTTTTTGTATGGATTTTCAGGAAATCCGTGCGGTGCACGGCCAAACTGGAATTTCCTGAAAATCTTCATTTTTTATGGATTTTCAGGAAATCCGTGAAGTGGACGGCCAAACTGGAATTCCCTGAAAATCTTCACTTTTTTATGGATTTTCAGGAAATCAAACCGAAGCCAAAACAGGAAGCCAAACTGGAATTCCCTGAAAATCTTCAATTTTTGTATGGATTTTCAGGAAATCCGTGCGGTGCACGGCCAAACTGGAATTTCCTGAAAATCTTCATTTTTTATGGATTTTCAGGAAATCCGTGAAGTGGACGGCCAAACTGGAATTCCCTGAAAATCTTCACTTTTTTATGGATTTTCAGGAAATCAAACCGAAGCCAAAACAGGAAGCCAAACTGGAATTCCCTGAAAATCTTCATTTTTTGTATGGATTTTCAGGAAATCCGTGCGGTGCACGGCCAAACTGAAATTTCCAGAAAATTTGGAATTTTCTGTAAATCTTCATTTTTTGTATGGATTTTCAGGAAATCCGTGCGGTGCACGGCCAAACTGGAATTTCCTGAAAATCTTCATTTTTTATGGATTTTCAGGAAATCCGTGCGGTGCACGGCCAAACTGGAATTTCCTGAAAATCATCATTTTTTTATTGATTTTCAGGAAATCCGTGCTGTGCACGGCCAAACTGGAATTTTCTGAAAATATTCATTTTTTATGGATTTTCAGGAAATCAAACCGAAACCAAAACAGGAAGCCAAACTGGAATTCCCTGAAAATCTTCATTTTTTGTATGGATTTTCAGGAAATCCGTGCGGTGCACGGCCAAACTGAAATTTCCAGAAAATTTGGAATTTTCTGTAAATCTTCATTTTTTGTATGGATTTTCAGGAAATCCGTGCGGTGCACGGCCAAACTGGAATTTCCTGAAAATCTTCATTTTTTATGGATTTTCAGGCAATCCGTGCGGTGCACGGCCAAACTGGAATTTCCTGAAAATCTTCATTTTTTTATGGATTTTCAGGAAATCCGTGCAGTGCACGGACAAACTGGAATTTCCTGAAAATCTTCATTTTTTGTATGGATTTTCAGGAAATCCGTGCGGTGCACGGCCAAACTGGAATTTCCTGAAAATCTTCATTTTTTTATGGAATTTCCTGAAAAACTTCATTTATTATGGATTTTCTGGAAATCCGGCCAAACTGGAATTCCCTGAAAATCTTCATTTTTTATGGAATTTCCTGAAAATGTTCATCTTTTTATGGATTTTGAGGAAATCCGTGCAGTCCACGGACAAACTGGAATTTCCTGAAAATCTTCATTTTTTGTATGGATTTTCAGGAAATCCGTGCGGTGCACGGCCAAACTTGAATTTCCTGAAAATCTTCATTTTTTATGGATTTTCAGGAAATCCGTGCGGTGCACGGCCAAAATGGAATTACCTGAAAATCTTCATTTTTTAATGGATTTTCAGTAAACCCGAGCGGTGCACGGGCAAACTGGAATTTCCTGAAAATCTTCATTTTTTTCTATGGATTTTCAGGAAATCTGTGCGGTGCACGGCCAAACTGGAATTTCCTGAAAATCTTAATTTTTTGTTTGGATTTTCAGGAAATCCGTGCGGTGCACGGCCAAACTGGAATTTCCTGAAAATCTTCATTTTTTATGGAATTTCCTGAAAATCTTCATTTATTATGGATTTTCTGGAAATCCGGCCAAACTGGAATTTCCTGAAAATCTTCATTTTTTTATGTATTTTCAGGAAATCCGTGCAGTGCACGGACAAACTGGAATTTCCTGAAATTCTTCATTTTTTTATGGAATTTCCTGAAAATCTTCATTTTTTCTATGGATTTTCAGGAAATCCGTGCGGTGCTCGGCCAAACTGGAATTTCCTGAAAATCTTCATTTTTTTATGGAATTTTTTGAAAATCATCATTTTTAGTTTGGTTTTTCAGGAAATCCGTGCGGTGCACGGCCAAACTGGAATTTCCTGAAAATCTTAATTTTTTGTTTGGATTTTCAGGAAATCCGTGCGGTGCACGGCCAAACTGGAATTTCCTGAAAATCTTCATTTTTTATGGAATTTCCTGAAAATCTTCATTTATTATGGATTTTCTGGAAATCCGGCCAAACTGGAATTTCCTGAAAATCTTCATTTTTTTATGTATTTTCAGGAAATCCGTGCAGTGCACGGACAAACTGGAATTTCCTGAAATTCTTCATTTTTTTATGGAATTTCCTGAAAATCTTCATTTTTTCTATGGATTTTCAGGAAATCCGTGCGGTGCTCGGCCAAACTGGAATTTCCTGAAAATCTTCATTTTTTTATGGAATTTTTTGAAAATCATCATTTTTAGTTTGGTTTTTCAGGAAATCCGTGCGGTGCACGGCCAAACTGGAATTTTCATGAAAATCTTCATTTTTTTTTTAATTTTCTGAAAATCTTCAATTTTTTATCTATTTTCAGAAATTCCGTGCGGTGCACGGCCAAACTGGAATTTCCTGAAAATCTTCATTTTCTTATGGAATTTCCTGAAAATCTTCAATTTTTTATGGAATTTCCTGAAAATCTTCAATATTTTATGGATTTTCAGGAAATCAAACCGAAGCCAAAACAGGAAGCCAAACTGGAATTTCCTGAAAATCTTCATTTTTTTATGGAATTTCCTGAAAATCTTCATTTTTTATGGAATTACCTGAAAATCTTCATTTTTTTCTATGGATTTTCAGGAAATCTGTGCGGTGCACGGCCAAATTGGAATTTCCTGAAAATCTTCATTTTTTTATGGAATTTCCTGAAAATCTTCAATTTTTTATTGATTTTCAGGAAATCCGTGCGGTGCACGGCCAAACTGGAATTTCCTGAAAATCTTCATTTTTTATGGAATTTCCTGAAAATCTTCCATTTTTTATGGAATTTCCTGAAAATCTTCAATATTTTATGGATTTTCAGGAAATCAAACCGAAGCCAAAACAGGAAGCCAAACTGGAATTTCCTGAAAATCTTCAATTTTGGATGTATTTTCAGGAAATCCGTGCGGTGCACGGCCAAACTGGAATTTCCTTAAAATCTTTTTTTTTATGGAATTTCCTGAAAATCTTCATTTTTTGTATGGATTTTCAGGAAATCCGTGCGGTGCTCGGCCAAACTGGAATTTCCTGAAAATCTCCATTTATTTATGGATTTTCAGGAAATCCGTGCGGTGCACGGCCAAACTGGAATTTCCTGAAATTCTTCATTTTTTTATGGAATTTCAGGAAATCCGTGCAGTGCACGGACAAACTGAAATTTCCTGAAAATCTTCATTTTTTTATGGAATTTCATGAAAATCTTCAATTATGGATGGATTTTCAGGAAATCCCTGCGGTGCTCGGTTTAACTGGAATTTTCTGAAAATCTTCTTTTTTTATGGAATTACCTGAAAATCTTCATTTTTTGTATGGATTTTCAGGAAATCCGTGCTGTGCACGGCCAAACTGGAAATTCCTGAATATCTTCATTTTTTATGGAATTTCCTGAAAATCTTCATTTTTTATGGAATTACCTGAAAATCTTCATTTTTTTCTATGGATTTTCAGAAAATCCGTGCTTTGCACGGCCAAACTGGAATTTCCTGAAAATCTTCATTTTTTTATGGAATTTCCTGAAAATCTTCAATTTTTTATGGAATTTCCTGAATATCTTCAATATTTCATGGATTTTCAGGAAATCAAACCGAAGCCAAAACAGGAAGCCAATTTTTTTCTATGGATTTTCATGAAATCTGTGCGGTGCACGGCCAAATTGGAAATTCCTGAAAATCTTCATTTTTTTTTGGAATTTCCTGAAAATCTTCAATTTTATATTGATTTTCAGGAAATCCGTGCGGTGCACGGCCAAACTGGAATTTCCTGAAAATCTTCATTTTTTTATGGAATTTCCTGAAAATCTTCAATTTTGGATGGATTTTCAGGAAATCCGTGCGGTGCACGGCCAAACTGGAATTTCCTTAAAATCTTTTTTTTTATGGAATTTCCTGAAAATCTTCATTTTTTGTATGGATTTTCAGGAAATCCGTGCGGTGCTCGGCCAAACTGGAATTTCCTGAATATCTTCATTTTTTTATGGAATTTCCTGAAAATCTTCATTTTTTATGGAATTACCTGAAAATCTTCATTTTTTTCTATGGATTTTCATGAAATCTGTGCGGTGCACGGCCAAATTGGAAATTCCTGAAAATCTTCATTTTTTTATGGAATTTCCTGAAAATCTTCAATTTTATATTGATTTTCAGGAAATCCGTGCGGTGCACGGCCAAACTGGAATTTCCTGAAAATCTTCATTTTTTTATGGAATTTCCTGAAAATCTTCAATTTTGGATGGATTTTCAGGAAATCCGTGCGGTGCACGGCCAAACTGGAATTTCCTTAAAATCTTTTTTTTTATGGAATTTCCTGAAAATCTTCATTTTTTGTATGGATTTTCAGGAAATCCGTGCGGTGCTCGGCCAAACTGGAATTTCCTGAATATCTTCATTTTTTTATGGAATTTCCTGAAAATCTTCATTTTTTTCTATGGATTTTCAGGAAATCTGTGCGGTGCACGGCCAAACTGAAATTTCCTGAAAATCTTCATTTTTTATGAATTTTCAGGAAATCTGTGCGGTGCACGGCCAAACTGGTTTTCCTGAAAATCTTCATTTTTTGTTTGGATTTTCAGGAAATCCGTGCGGTGCTCGGCCAAATTGGAATTTCCTGAAAATCTCCATTTATTTATGGATTTTCAGGAAATCCGTGCGGTGCACGGCCAAACTGGAATTTCCTGAAAATCTTCATTTTTTATGAATTTTCAGGAAATCTGTGCGGTGCACGGCCAAACTGGTTTTCCTGAAAATCTTCATTTTTTGTTTGGATTTTCAGGAAATCCGTGCGGTGCTCGGCCAAATTGGAATTTCCTGAAAATCTCCTTTTATTTATGGATTTTCAGGAAATCCTAATTTAATCACTTAGGGCAGGTCTACTAATATTCTTATGTCTATGGTGACAGTATATTTTCGTTATCTTAGAGTTAAAATATTATATCTCCATAAAACATAATATTGATAAAGCTGAAATTGAAAGTTTGCAAATCTTTGGATATTAGATTTTGTTAAATTAAAATATGTTTTTGTTGCTTTTTTTATTAAAATATCTTTTTTTTATTTCAAAATTTAATCATTATCTTTATTTTTAATTAAAAAAATGTTTTTCTTTTCCCCACACTGTATAGTGTAAAATACTTTTAGCAACAAATTGGTCATGGAGTTACAATATATAATATTGGTGTGAGTTTTGAATGAGAGTGCTATTTGATTGTAAATTTTAGTACCGTAGTATAGGAATGTTGTATGTTGTAGTTGCTTGTTGGATATGTTTGAGATGTATAGTTTGTAATATACAATTTGTAAGTCGTTATTTGTTGTGTTTTGAATTAATGAACGTAATGGAGTACCTATTGTTTTAGAATAGAGCTGTTTAATTGACATGATGTTAAGATTGTTGACGATTTCATTAGAACTAGTTCTTACAGGACATTCAGTATAAATTAATTAGTGATTTTAGGATATTGTCATTTGCCCTGCCCCAACCGATAATACCGTATTCTAACAGTGATTGGCAAAGAGCCATGTAGATCTTGTTTAAGTCTTTTTTACTGAGGACTTTCCTGATGGTCTTGAAAAAATAACTTTATTTAAATAGTTAATTTGCTCATCCCATGTTTAATTTTTATCAATTTTAAAACCTATATTCGTTATACGGTGAACGTTTTCCAATGAGGGACAATTTTTACAATGCCCATTTAAGTGACGGGAGCTATGAAATTAGAAATCCGGAGTTACTTCAGAGTTTTTGTAATTTTTATTTTGAAAGTAATGAATTTGGTTTTTACTTATTACACGCCCTATTGAGCTTTTCTTTAAAAAAATTACAAGCTATTTGTATCAAAGTAAATACTTAAAAATTAATACAATAAATAAAAATGTAAAGATAATGACAAAAAGGTTTAAAAAAAACACTGAACAAAATACATATCAACAATAAAACACACATCAGTATAATGGCAAAAAGGTTTGAGAAAAAACACAGAAGAAAATTCATAATTAAAAATGTAAACAGGAACTAAGAATCCTCACGCATATAATTGAATTTAAAAGATTCAACAAAACAAAATAGTAGAAGCGTAATAATGGTACATAGGTCTATTTGTGTCTAGAAGAATAGAAATGATAGAATATACAACATTTATACTGATTAGTTTTAAGATGAAATATATCACCCAGATCAGAAAGATTGTGAAGTCTCGGAATCGGAGAATTTTGGTGAGCTCGTGTCCTGGTGTTATTTAAGTAAAAAGGTAAGAAATTTCAGCATGATTTTTTGGGAACATGGATATTGATAAATTGAAGTAATTCGGGACAGTCAATTTTAAAATGTAGTATTCTTTGTAACAGTTTTAAATCTGTGCTTATTCTTCTGTCTGAAAGTTTCAATAGACACATTTTATACAGGTTTTATTAGCATTAAGTGTAAGTGAGTGGAAGTCTAGCCAAGTGTAAGTGAGTTATAGTCTAGCCAAGTGTAAGTGAGTTGTAGTCTAGCTAAGTGTAAGTGAGTGGTAGTCTAACTATTTTTCGATCCTGTTTAGTGTGTCTTCTGTTTCTGGACAATTATTCCCATTAATTAGAAGAACAGTATCAACAGTAGTATAGTCGGGAATGTGCAGCTGAATAGTGACCCTTTAGACAATGATGTCAAGCCAAGTTTGATCCATTTTCAAATTAGATTTATTAATCAAATTACTTTTTATGTAACATTCTTCCTATTATCTCATTTAGTTCATGTTCCAGGTATATCAGGCGGTCCTTATCCTCGCTATGAGAGATATTTAGTTCATGTTCCTCGTATATCAGTCGGTCCTTGTCCTCGCTATGAGAGATATTTAGTTCATGTTCTCCGTATATCAGTCGGTCCTTGTCCTCGCTATGATTGATGTATCAAGTTGCTCCCTGTAGAAGCCCTGGATAAATAACTGATACCAAACTTCACACTGACCTAAAAAGCCATGGACGGAGCAATTTGAGAACAATTTGAAGTCGCGGCAAGAAGTTGTATGGAAAATGCAAAAACCTATTTTAATTTTTTGATGACGTATATCATTCCTTGTCTAATAAAATACCCCAAAAAATCATAAGCTGTTATAACTATATTAAAATACAAAAATATAATTATAATAGTTCATTATGCACCACTTTGCACACAAATCAGTTCAAAAGTATGTCATACAAGATGGCTGCCAGGCAATTTCCTCTCATCCTAGATTTGGCTTTAATGCCACTCATACAAAATTGCACTAATGCTGTGTCCAGGACAGGCTGGATTAAAATATAAAACAAAGAACCCCATCCACTTGCTCTATTCCACTTACACAGTACTAATCAGTATCTATGATTTGTTTGGAGAATTCAAATGAGTCCCGACTTAGGAAAGTTATTCCACAAGTTGTTAAAAATATTTTTTTTATTTAAAATTAAGAACTTTCTGTCTGTCCTCTGTTACTCAACTCCTGTCCAAGAAAAAATTCTTCCTGTAATTGCCCCATCTTGGCACAAGTCACCAATATAAAATATCTGATTGACAATATCTACGTTGGAATCAGCACATAGCGAACTCTCGGCATCCTTATGTGTTTCTAACCCGTAGAAATATCCTTACTCCTACAGCAATTAAATCAGTATACTATGTTCTCTGCTAATCCATATTAGAATATGGTATCATCATTTGGGGTGACTGTACTCAAACTATTATTGATCCTCTTCAAAAAGCACCAAAAATGGTAATACGTGTTATCAACAAGCAACCGACAAGATATTGATCATTATTGAGTAAGTCTTAAATATACGTCAACTCCCTTTAAAATTTATGCTAACACATTTATTGTACAAATACAATAAAAAAACACTCTGACAACACAATCACACAACTAGAAATTTTTGCACATCTCTGCTAACGACATATCACAATTGGCTCTGGGCAGCTGGGCCTTTTTTTTTTTTTTTTTTTTTTTTTTTTTTTAAAAAGAAAGACAAACATTCCCGGGTTACGAATAACCCAACAATGTTTGAAAATCTCCTACTATCTACTGGTGCAGATATCACGTAAAACCAAACTAAACCAAAAACTAACCGTCAAACCTTTATAAGGTATTCTTCTGTTATAGTGATTTGTTAATCCTAACCGTCTATGCATCCCTTTCTTAATCTTACTCATTATTGCTTTCTTTGCCAATCTCCACATGTTTTCTCATGATCATTCCTACCTGACGCTTGTGCTCTTCCGTTTGTTAAGAAAAGAAAATCTATCAAACGCACCGTCTGCAGTTTCAGCACAAAGTCAAGGGGTCTTGTTAGGGCTCCACACCAGAGGTGACCGCTGAATTCAGGTGCTTTTATTTTTCTATTTATTTTATCAATATTTGTTATGTATTTGCGCATTTTTCTCTTTCTTTCTGGCTAAACTTTTCTAAGTTAAGTTTTATTTCTTTCGTTAATTTGTCTACCTTCAACCATCATTGACCATAAAGACTTTTATCGACAATATCGGTAATACAGAATACACCAACACTAAAGTTGGAAAAAAAACTGAATAAAAAAAAAGACGTACAAATTTACAAAAAAATTTATTAACGTCAAAAAAATTTACAATACATAATATAAATAACTCAGGCATTTAAATACATAATGCTTAATAATATTCTAATAATTCACATAACTAAGACATGTGAACACCTCAGCATATAATGTTGTTCTCCTAGTGAGGTGTTCACAAAACACTAAAACATATTCATGATTAATTTGCACGCAGTATCTACCCATCATCCCCACCTTACTTAATGCGGTATTGTTGTTTAGAAAGTTATAGAATAGAGGGAAGTATGAGTACTGACAAGTAGTGAGAAGGCAACAAGTAACAAGAACTGAAGGACAGAATGCCAAACTGACTATAATCCAATTTCCAAGAGAGAGGAACAAGTTGTTCTTGGCCCTGGGTTGGCTGATTAGCTGCTAACTATCAATTACTTCATTTTAATCTCACCCAATGGTACATCCATTTTACACGCACAAATACAAATCGGCAACTACGATTTCTCAATAACCACTTGGCCGATTGACCTCAGATTTGTTATATAACTTCAGTAAACTGTTTTTTTTAAAGTAGCAGAATAAGGTCGATAACATTTTAATTTTAATTTGTATTACTCAGATAGAAGTAAGAAAAATTTAAATGCACCATTTTTGAACTTAAGTTTAGTATAAGAAACAATATTACAAATCTATGTTTTTCTTCTGTAAAACGAGTTTACAATTTAAAAAATACAACTGATTTTGATATTATTAAAACTTAAAAATCTCATTTTTATAGAAATAATATAGGTATGTACCTACATTCCACAATAAGTCATGTTTAAGTACCTTTAACTAATCCCAAGTATGCCTACCCACTGGCCTTGCCTGTGTGGGATTTGTGTAATACATGTTGTCCGGAAACTCATAGTACAAAGGGGAAACTGATGAACCTATCACATAAGTATTTTTTTTACTATGTGAGTTTCCATTTTCGAGTAAATTGAGTCAGAAGTTGGAATTTTTAATTTTTTTTTTAATTTGTAGTATTTTAAAATGTGTCGAAGCGTCGGCCCGGCTACAAAAGGTTTTAATAGAAAAAATGTAACAAAAGAATTGAATTGAAAACCAGAGTATTTTTTAGGTTTTCTATGTGACGTAGATACGCCAATTTACCGCTTGTACTACAAGTTTCCAGACACCATGTATACACTGGGGGGGATTAGGGCAACTGCCCCCCTTAACTAATTCTATTGATACCATTATATAATGAAAAAAAAAAAATATTTACAAATTGCTTAAAACACGGTCCTAAACAACAACACCGCTTTCAGGCCACACAATACCCTCTATCCAAGGGACAAAGGTAGATATCCGCGTATTGGTCAATATGCAGGGTGAAGTGTTATACGAGGATACCAACCCCACCAGCAGGTGAGTACAGGCCACCCTGGGGCTGTTGGTTATTGTCAGCGAGCTGCCGTAGTACCAGTCCTGAGAACAAATAAAGTTATAAAGTGAACACACTTCAAATGGCAGATTATTAATTCATTTTAATTAATTAATCGCTTCTTTAAAACCGGTAGGTAGTCAGTGTTTACATTCATGGCGAATGAAAATGGTTTGGTTAACCTAACCTAAGCCTAGTAGTTCTGTGAATAAAAGTCCTCGCTCCCAAAAAATGAATGTTTTCGTTATTCTCTCATTAAATCAAAATTTCTTCTGAAAACTTAAGCTTTGTAAGTAGGTACTTATATACCTACCTACTTAATCATATAATATGAAAAAGTTACCCAAATGATAATCCACGGGAGGAATTAATTAAGGAAGTCGTTTCTCCTTAATAGTAGATACATTCCGAGAGAAGAGAGCAATCAGAAGAAGAATAAGGACGGGGTGTTTCGCGGAATAATAACAATTCATCAAATTTCAAAGTTGACTTTCATGTTCTGTGTAGGTTCTATTCAAGTTCTAAAATTATATAATTATTGGCCAAGGGCTTCACAAAGCTGAAATACTAACAGAACTTGAAAAGAACCTTCACAGAACTTGAAAATCAACTTTGAAATTTGATGAATTGTTCAAATTCTGTGAAACAACCCGTCCTAAGAGATTGAATGTTACATTACATAATAAAGACATTATTAAGAAATTAAAACTAATTTTTATATGCTAAATTATTATGTGTTATGTTAATTAAATTGAAAAAAATGGTAGACCTGTAGACAAGCTGTCATGGGGCAGGCAGCGGGACTACTCTTTTGTTATTTATAAAATTCTTGTTATATCAATGTTTTATTATCAATATTAAATAATAAAAAACACCCTTGTTATAATGAGCTTGGTGTACAATGCATCCCAGTGTTACATACCAGACATACTCCAGCTGTGTTGACTGGGCGGCTGCAAATCTCCAGGTCATGTTTTACACCGGCAGGGTGTCTAAAGGTGCCAGCGGGGTATGCTCTAGAGCACTCCTCCTGAGATACTCTCTGCATTGTCGTCTGAAATGTTGAAAAACGTACCAACTAATTGTTTTATCCAATGAGAACAAATCCGTATAGTATTACAATGTGAAGTGAGGTTTTGAACAAATGTGTTTTTTAATGAAAATACTACACAAGTCTCTCAACTACTCCCAACCGTCTAGAACCAGTGGGACTATGACATCCCCAGGCGAAGGAGATGAAGAAGAGGAAGGTGAAGAAGTACCTGACCAATTAGATTTAGTCACCAAACACGACTAAAGCCATTTCAAGATACATTCGATCCGGATGAAGATCTTTCACCAGGGCGATACTGAGAGTATCTTCCACTCTGGAACGTGCCACAAATATATATGTACATCACTTTTAATAAATTAATAACTTATCGTGAAATTACACGCGAGGATTTGAAGCAGCTACTTCTAAGTGTGTGCTTTAATCAACATTTCATTTGTCCTCTTCAGAGTGGTAGAAATACCATAAACATGTGGAGATCGGGAAAGAATTCAATAATGTAAGGGACCCTAAGATGGGTTTGACATGTAGAGCGAATGTACGGAGAAAGGAGTGGATGGTAGAAGGAGTCTGGGACTCCCAAGGTAGACATGGCAAGTACTTGGGTCATCTCAAGATTCAGATTAACAGAACCTATGTATGAATGTGCATGAAGCGAGGAGTGTGTGTTAAAACAGAGTTGTGTGGCGGTCCATCCACTCTGCCTACCCCTGCGGGGTTAGATATCTATTTAAACAAATGTACATTTAGTACCAGCCACAGCTGTCCATAATATAGTTATCGCATCATCGGTCATTGTTCATTCTGAAGGCAGAGAAATGTGTTCTAACCTTGTGGGGAGATGCGTTGATTGCGGCTTTCTGCCCAGTGAGGATGAGCCCACTGTCAGGAAGAGTTGTGCCGGTGTGGAGACAGACTGGGATTATACTGCTTGTGAATATTACCCTGAAATTTATATAACTTATTTCTGTAAAACATTGAAGTGGTAGTGCAATACAATAATATTCCTTAACCATTTAGGAGCGGTATGCCGATATTCCTGCATGACGCATGACGCATGACGCATGACACTCTTGAGACCCTGTCACCTGCTATTTGACATTGGAAATAATGGTAATAAAGTAACAATAAATTATAAAATTTCATATAAATAATAAATATCGTGACATTACTTTTCAACAGATTATTGACTGTAACATTGTAATAATAATTACAAATAGGTTCTAATGTCGGTTGTGACTCTGTCCGTAACTCTGGTTCAATGAACTCCAGAACTTTGATTTATTTTTGGGGTGTTATGCCATATTGCGCTACTTCCTTCTTTAGCCCACTTCAGACAGCATTACAGTAATTACAAATAAACATGTAAATTCACATTCGATTACACATCTGCCCTGATGATGGACACTGCAATGCTGTCCGAAACGTTGGCTAAAGAAGGAGGTAGCGCAACATGGCATAATACCCCAAAAATAAATCACTTAAGTGTCATCATTTTCAAAATTGGAACTGATTTGTCGAGAATTCAGATAATCTGTGATTTTTCTAGGGTCTGCGCTAGGTATCTTTCTATATTAAAGTGTTTAGTGTGTTGCACAGTTTGCTGTAGTCCACCCTTGTATGCGCGTGAGTTCCCTACAGACATCAGACCATGTGAAGCAACAGTGGGCCTGTTCCGCTAGCAGGGCATGTAGCAAGAATGGAAGATAGGACAGGACATAGGAGTGTTTGTTGGTCGACCTACACTGAGGTGGCACTATACAGGTGGAACTATTCCTGCTAATAAGTTATAAGGAACCGGCGTTGCTTGAACTAACCCTTGTATGCGCGCGAGTTCCCTACAGAGCATCAGACCATGTGAAGCAACAGTGGGCCTGTTCCGCTAGCAGGGCATGTAGCAAGAATGGAAGATAGGACAGGACATAGGAGTGTTTGTTGGTCGACCTACACTGAGGTGGCACTATACAGGTGGAACTATTCCTGCTAATAAGTTATAAGGAACCGGCGTTGCTTGAACTAACCCTTGTATGCGCGCGAGTTCCCTACAGAGCATCAGACCATGTGAAGCAACAGTGGGCCTGTTCCGCTAGCAGGGCATGTAGCAAGAATGGAAGATAGGACAGGACATAGGAGTGTTTGTTGGTCGACCTACACTGAGGTGGCACTATACAGGTGGAACTATTCCTGCTAATAAGTTATAAGGAACCGGCGTTGCTTGAACTAACCCTTGTATACAAGCGAGTTCCCTACAGAGCATCAGACCATGTGAAGCAACAGTGGGCCTGTTCCGCTAGCAGGGCATGTAGCAAGAATGGAAGATAGGACAGGACATAGGAGTGTTTGTTGGTCGACCTACACTGAGGTGGCACTATACAGGTGGAACTATTCCTGCTAATAAGTTATAAGGAACCGGCGTTGCTTGAACTAACCCTTGTATGCAAGCGAGTTCCCTACAGAGCATCAGACCATGTGAAGCAACAGTGGGCCTGTTCCGCTAGCAGGGCATGTAGCAAGAATGGAAGATAGGACAGGACATAGGAGTGTTTGTTGGTCGACCTACACTGAGGTGGCACTATACAGGTGGAACTATTCCTGCTAATAAGTTATAAGGAACCGGCGTTGCTTGAACTAACCCTTGTATGCGCGCGAGTTCCCTACAGAGCATCAGACCATGTGAAGCAACAGTGGGCCTGTTCCGCTAGCAGGGCATGTAGCAAGAATGGAAGATAGGACAGGACATAGGAGTGTTTGTTGGTCGACCTACACTGAGGTGGCACTATACAGGTGGAACTATTCCTGCTAATAAGTTATAAGGAACCGGCGTTGCTTGAACTAACCCTTGTATACAAGCGAGTTCCCTACAGAGCATCAGACCATGTGAAGCAACAGTGGGCCTGTTCCGCTAGCAGGGCATGTAGCAAGAATGGAAGATAGGACAGGACATAGGAGTGTTTGTTGGTCGACCTACACTGAGGTGGCACTATACAGGTGGAACTATTCCTGCTAATAAGTTATAAGGAACCGGCGTTGCTTGAACTAACCCTTGTATGCAAGCGAGTTCCCTACAGAGCATCAGACCATGTGAAGCAACAGTGGGCCTGTTCCGCTAGCAGGGCATGTAGCAAGAATGGAAGATAGGACAGGACATAGGAGTGTTTGTTGGTCGACCTACACTGAGGTGGCACTATACAGGTGGAACTATTCCTGCTAATAAGTTATAAGGAACCGGCGTTGCTTGAACTAACCCTTGTATGCGCGCGAGTTCCCTACAGAGCATCAGACCATGTGAAGCAACAGTGGGCCTGTTCCGCTAGCAGGGCATGTAGCAAGAATGGAAGATAGGACAGGACATAGGAGTGTTTGTTGGTCGACCTACACTGAGGTGGCACTATACAGGTGGAACTATTCCTGCTAATAAGTTATAAGGAACCGGCGTTGCTTGAACTAACCCTTGTATACAAGCGAGTTCCCTACAGAGCATCAGACCATGTGAAGCAACAGTGGGCCTGTTCCGCTAGCAGGGCATGTAGCAAGAATGGAAGATAGGACAGGACATAGGAGTGTTTGTTGGTCGACCTACACTGAGGTGGCACTATACAGGTGGAACTATTCCTGCTAATAAGTTATAAGGAACCGGCGTTGCTTGAACTAACCCTTGTATGCGCGCGAGTTCCCTACAGAGCATCAGACCATGTGAAGCAACAGTGGGCCTGTTCCGCTAGCAGGGCATGTAGCAAGAATGGAAGATAGGACAGGACATAGGAGTGTTTGTTGGTCGACCTACACTGAGGTGGCACTATACAGGTGGAACTATTCCTGCTAATAAGTTATAAGGAACCGGCGTTGCTTGAACTAACCCTTGTATGCGCGCAAGTTCCCTACAGAGCATCAGACCATGTGAAGCAACAGTGGGCCTGTTCCGCTAGCAGGGCATGTAGCAAGAATGGAAGATAGGACAGGACATAGGAGTGTTTGTTGGTCGACCTACACTGAGGTGGCACTATACAGGTGGAACTATTCCTGCTAATAAGTTATAAGGAACCGGCGTTGCTTGAACTAACCCTTGTATGCGCGCGAGTTCCCTACAGAGCATCAGACCATGTGAAGCAACAGTGGGCCTGTTCCGCTAGCAGGGCATGTAGCAAGAATGGAAGATAGGACAGGACATAGGAGTGTTTGTTGGTCAACCTACACTGAGGTGGCACTATACAGGTGGAACTATTCCTGCTAATAAGTTATAAGGAACCGGCGTTGCTTGAACTAACCCTTGTATGCGCGCGAGTTCCCTACAGAGCATCAGACCATGTGAAGCAACAGTGGGCCTGTTCCGCTAGCAGGGCATGTAGCAAGAATGGAAGATAGGACAGGACATAGGAGTGTTTGTTGGTCGACCTACACTGAGGTGGCACTATACAGGTGGAACTATTCCTGCTAATAAGTTATAAGGAACCGGCGTTGCTTGAACTAACCCTTGTATGCGCGCGAGTTCCCTACAGAGCATCAGACCATGTGAAGCAACAGTGGGCCTGTTCCGCTAGCAGGGCATGTAGCAAGAATGGAAGATAGGACAGGACATAGGAGTGTTTGTTGGTCGACCTACACTGAGGTGGCACTATACAGGTGGAACTATTCCTGCTAATAAGTTATAAGGAACCGGCGTTGCTTGAACTAACCCTTGTATGCGCGCGAGTTCCCAACAGAGCATCAGACCATGTGAAGCAACAGTGGGCCTGTTCCGCTAGCAGGGCATGTAGCAAGAATGGAAGATAGGACAGGACATAGGAGTGTTTGTTGGTCGACCTACACTGAGGTGGCACTATACAGGTGGAACTATTCCTGCTAATAAGTTATAAGGAACCGGCGTTGCTTGAACTAACCCTTGTATGCGCGCGAGTTCCCTACAGAGCATCAGACCATGTGAAGCAACAGTGGGCCTGTTCCGCTAGCAGGGCATGTAGCAAGAATGGAAGATAGGACAGGACATAGGAGTGTTTGTTGGTCGACCTACACTGAGGTGGCACTATACAGGTGGAACTATTCCTGCTAATAAGTTATAAGGAACCGGCGTTGCTTGAACTAACCCTTGTATGCGCGCGAGTTCCCTACAGAGCATCAGACCATGTGAAGCAACAGTGGGCCTGTTCCGCTAGCAGGGCATGTAGCAAGAATGGAAGATAGGACAGGACATAGGAGTGTTTGTTGGTCGACCTACACTGAGGTGGCACTATACAGGTGGAACTATTCCTGCTAATAAGTTATAAGGAACCGGCGTTGCTTGAACTAACCCTTGTATGCGCGCGAGTTCCCTACAGAGCATCAGACCATGTGAAGCAACAGTGGGCCTGTTCCGCTAGCAGGGCATGTAGCAAGAATGGAAGATAGGACAGGACATAGGAGTGTTTGTTGGTCGACCTACACTGAGGTGGCACTATACAGGTGGAACTATTCCTGCTAATAAGTTATAAGGAACCGGCGTTGCTTGAACTAACCCTTGTATGCGCGCGAGTTCCCTACAGAGCATCAGACCATGTGAAGCAACAGTGGGCCTGTTCCGCTAGCAGGGCATGTAGCAAGAATGGAAGATAGGACAGGACATAGGAGTGTTTGTTGGTCGACCTACACTGAGGTGGCACTATACAGGTGGAACTATTCCTGCTAATAAGTTATAAGGAACCGGCGTTGCTTGAACTAACCCTTGTATGCAAGCGAGTTCCCTACAGAGCATCAGACCATGTGAAGCAACAGTGGGCCTGTTCCGCTAGCAGGGCATGTAGCAAGAATGGAAGATAGGACAGGACATATGAGTGTTTGTTGGTCGACCTACACTGAGGTGGCACTATACAGGTGGAACTATTCCTGCTAATAAGTTATAAGGAACCGGCGTTGCTTGAACTAACCCTTGTATGCGCGCGAGTTCCCTACAGAGCATCAGACCATGTGAAGCAACAGTGGGCCTGTTCCGCTAGCAGGGCATGTAGCAAGAATGGAAGATAGGACAGGACATAGGAGTGTTTGTTGGTCGACCTACACTGAGGTGGCACTATACAGGTGGAACTATTCCTGCTAATAAGTTATTAGGAACTAACCTAGGAGATGGGGAAGAGGAAGGTGGGAAAGTACCTGGCTGTTCAGATCTGGTCACCAAACACGGCTAAAGCCATCTCAAGCAACGTTTCAATTCGGAATGGCAGTCTTACACCAGGGCGATACTGAGAGTATATTCCACTATAGAAAGTACTGCAAATGTGCTACAGAATAAATTATCAAAATAAGATTTACTATTTGAACCTGTGAACTCCGGATTGCTAGTCGAGAGCCTTGCCACTCGACCACGGTGGCCGTCAGATTGGTAATTGTAATAGCAAATGGTCTTTAATTGAAATTCCAGTCGCACCCATGAACTTATTTATTTTGTGATTTTTACTAACATTATTCCAATGTTTCGTATAATTATGAAAAGCTTACTGTCTGTCAAGCTGCAGAAGGGCGATGCTGTAATACGCGTTTGAGTAAGTATGGTTGAATAGTGGGTGGGCGTGTTTTTTTATCACATTGTAAATAGCGTCAGGGTTGTACTGAGGTGTAAAGTTCCCCCCCAATCCGACGAACTTGACATTCTGTGAGCTGAAACAAAAGAAGTGCAGGTTATATTAACATTGACATGTGCATCTTAAGTAGGTCTAATTGTCTAATACAATCACTATGTCATCTGAGATTCACCACCATAATATATTTGTTATGGTTTTATATTTCAAAGGAAAACCGCTGATTCAATTCAATTCAATTTTTCGTTCTTTTAAAAACATTAAAAAATCGTTAATTTCAAAGTGTCTTGAAATAAATTGCATTCATATAAGTCGGTACATACATACTCGTATTACAAAGCAGAATTTAGTGTAGCTATACACTACGGTGTATAATTTGTAAACATGGAGTGAAAAATAAAATAACTGCGTACCATACTAGCGACAACAAAGATGCTATTTAAAAGCAACTTCTTAAAACTAAATATATATAATATGTCGATATCAGAATTGATTCTTTTCAACTACTGACTCATCTCGCTAACTTTACTCTTCGAACAGAGAGAGAGAGTTCTTAAGGCTCCGTAGTAAGCGTTCAAAAAGATGAAGAAGATTGTTTGAAGGGAGATATGAAACGACAATAATTTTGCGAAAATTGTTAAAATATTTAATGAAACACGATTCGTTTAGTAAGAATTCTTTCTAAAAATGCCTAAGTTGCATTCAAAGAAACACTGTGAATTTTTTAATACCTACGACATGTTAAATAACAGAACAAAATTGGTCTGTTATCATTTTCGGAGCACACTTTGAGATTTTTTTGTACGATGGAATTTCGTATAGTTACCGTTTCGACTCAAATGTATAAATATTATCTTCAAAAACAATATATATATTTTTCAGGAACTCTAAATGTTAAAGTGTTCAAGAGAAATGTGTTATAAATTGGTGGAAATACGGAATGCGTGGCTTAAAACCAGTCGGGTCATGTGGTGCTATATCTGTCACCAAATGACAAATCCTCATGAAACTAACTTCTCATCTCCTTTTCTACTATGGTCAGACATATAATATAAACAGAATAATAAGAAGGAGTCACGGGCGGCCGCGGGGAGGAAACCGGCGGAACTTTCATACATATATAAATCTACAGTTTTATTCCGAAATCGGTGAAATTTTGCACACTTTACCTTCAAAACAAGAGGAAGGCTACAGTCTACATTAGATTTAGTAAAACTCTATGGAAAGCCTATGGTACATCAGCGAGTATATTTTTATAAAATGGTTGGTCTGTGGTTGTGTTATGATAGTTATTCAGCCAAGAATATTTAGTTTATTTCTGTTCGAAAGTGGTTTTGTGTTTTTATCATCAAAACAAGTGAATTTGTAAAAGATCTATTTTTTATAAATTACTAGCAGTACCCCGCCACGCGTTGCTGTGGTTCTGTCTGTCTGTGTAGATAGAGAGACAATGGCGCATGTTACTTTTACGTCCAACAGATGGCGTTGTTTTAAAAAAAAGCATGTTTTACCTGTCACAGGTGACATCTATATGCTATAGGTATATAAAAACTAATGCGTATTTGAATGCAACGTTGTGTCAAAATAACAAAGCAATCAGAAAAACTTTCGGAGATTTAAGATTTTGAACAAACTAACATTTTCGTTTTTATTTATATAAATAGATTTGCGGGGAAGGGACTTTAAAGTCTTGAATTAGTCTGATAGTGGGGGGGGGGGGTAATTAAAAATATTTTTTATTAATATTTTGTGGAATGTTTTGAATGTACCTCCCCCGAGAATGATTCAGGGAGAAATAAATGGTTCTACTCTAAAATTAAATATTTATCTTAGCCCGTTGTCCAACGGGTCGGTAAGGAATCGAAATAAACCGAGTGCTATAAAACCCTGTGTCGTTTGGTTACTGATCCGTGGGACGACGGGCTTATTCTTTTAAAAACTAAACAATCATTTTGTTATCCTTTGAACTGTTTGTAATTTTCACTTCATATAATACCAATGTATTTAACATTAGGTTTAACGGTAAGCACAGAGCAGTCAGGCTTACATCGTTTGAATGTATATTACAGTTATATGAGTTTATACCAGTGGCGGTCCGTGCCTTTTCAGTTATTTAGCTAGAGTGGTTGGCAAATGGCTAAGGATTGACAAAAACGATATTTTCAAAATTGATCCAAAATCAGAAATATTAAAAAACCACATTACTAAACTAGGCCTCGGGAAAATAATTTCACTGTTGTCGGTTATTTTGAGGAAAGAAAGTAATTCTTGAAGAGGGTCTTGAAGAAACCCATATCTTAGGAGGGAACAAACACAGCCAAGCTGTAGAATTTAATAAAAAGATAATCATTGAAACAACCTGTTCTTGTGTGCGAATATGATAACTGTGTAAAAATATTTGGCGGGTCTCACGGCTATGCGCCGGTGGCAAAGGATCTATGATGCTCGTTCCCCGGAGCATCTTCCATTGAAATACCGGTACTTACTTAATACAACAGAAACACTCCAAAAGCAATCTGTATCTCTTAAAGTTACTGTAGGTCTAGCACGGTCAGTCGATAAAGCCATATGTCATATATGGTCAACAATTGATAAGAAATGATCCGACGGCCGATAAACATATTTTAGGCCTCCATAGCATCAGATAAGCTTCGTTTAACTGTCAATATACACATCTTCTTTAATAATGTCGTTCGTTGTGCAAAATTACTGGCTTATTAACGAACAGAGTTGAACTAACGAAGCTCTTAGAATTGGAAAAGAAGTCGTATACGCGGTGAACTGAGGCGGGTGTGGATACCGCCGCCCCGAGAACTATTTATTACGTAACAAACACCTCTGTCATAGGTCACCCCGAGTGGTTCGCTTCGTTTGGTGACTTAGCAGGGGTGCCCGGTTCATCAGGTTTATCAGGGTCTTGGCGGCAGATGTGTCTGCCCACCGACTGCATGGCAGGCCGGATCGGGAGAGACGGGTTGACGGAGACCTTTTGATCTCTCCAGCAGGACGCTCTCGGAACATTGCCTCGCACCGCAGTGGGAGGGATGGATTCATAACTAACCCCCATATTCCTATTCACCCCTTGTACCTTTTTCCTTCCCAGAACTTCCCATCCTTCCTTTCCTAAAAAGACGCCCCACACAGCATCCCCAAAGAGGACGTAGGCCTTGTGGGGAACTATTTTTCTCTTCCTTTTCGCCTCCTGTGTGAAGCTAATAGTAAGCATAATTTCTTCTGAAGTCATAAGATTTATTAGTAGATATTTAATACGTGTTTACCTATAAAACAAATATATGGTTTTTGTACCGTTTTTTTAAATTTCAAATAAGGACTTATACAAAAAGGTCTCAATGACATTTCTGTTTTCAAATATTCTTCAGGCAGGTAGGTGCCATAATATTGAAAAAATGCAAATAAGGAAGTAAACACGACAATTTTACATAAAAAGTAATCTTTACTGAACAATTAAAACGGCTACGATTCTGAACCCAAAACTAAACATACAAACAGATGAAATGCAAAACGGTCGAGTTAAAACAGGACTTGGCAACGCTCAATTCATTCAATTATGTGAGGTAAATTCTTTAGTTCGCCGCGTTTACCACGAGTTTCCAGACACCATGTATACCACAAGTTTGTGAAATATCGTTTAAAATGCGCTTAATTCTTAAAAGTGAGATTGTTCAAATATCAAATCATCTTTGCAGTCATTATTACAAGGAGTTGAATTTTAAAATGAAGAAACAATAAACTCACCCAAGCGCTGTAATGGTGTATGCAGCGCACACCACCCACCTGTCACTCAGTAATGTCACTGGATTCCCCTGCCAGGAGATCTCTTCTCTCCGACCTGTTCCAATACGTCCCTGGGAACACAACACATCTTCATATTAATCTCTAAGCAAGTGTTGTTTTAAATTGCTCGCTAAATGTTTGCTGATTTTCGTTTTTTCATTTGATTTGTTCATTTTTTACTGCCAACCATCTGGAACCAGTGACACTATGGCATCCCAACCAACCATCTGGAACCAGTGACACTATGGCATCCCAACCAACCATCTGGAACCAGTGACACTATGGCATCCCAACCAACCATCTGGAACCAGTGACACTATGGCATCCCAAATTGCTGTATGTTGTGAAGCTGAAGGTAGTGGGAAGGGGAACGAGATGCGGAAGAGAAAAGTACCTGCCTATCCAGATATAATCACGTATGACCGTGTTAAAAATAAGGAAATTGTCACCAAACACGACTAAAGCCATTTCAAGCAGCGTTTCAGTTATGATTAAACTGTGCTTGTATATTATATACTATTTTAAATGAATACATAATAACACAACTTGACCAGCACATACCGGGATTTGAACCCGCGACCTCCGGATTGCTAGTCGGGTGCCCTGGACTGGCCGGAGATGGTAGGGCTATATCACTTGAAGTAAAATATCGTAAAACATCTCAGTATTGCCCCGGTGAAAGGCCATCAGAATGGAAAATTGGTTTGAAATGGCTTTAGCCGTGTTTAGTGGCCACCTGTTCCCCGCTTCACTACCTTCAGCCTCATAATAACATCTACCCTGATGATGGAAACTGTAATGCTGTCCGAAACTTTGGATAAAGAAGTTGGTAGCGCAACATGGCATAATACCCCAAAAAGAAATCACCGTAATTTAAAGAAGTAATTGACATGTTAGTTTGAGTGTATAATATGAATTGAAAAACAATAAATTAAATTGAATATAAATATTTTAAATACACATGATTATTCATTATTATTTGATCCCGTGACCACTGAATCCAGAGCCAAGGATTTTACCCGCCCGCCGATGTTTTCAGAGAAAATTCAGATCTATATCCTTAATTTGAATTGGTTTTAATTCCTTTCTATTAATGGTCTTTCATTTTTGTTTAAAAAATGTAGTTTTTCTCCAACATACTTAATTAATAAATAATTACATTTAAAAAAGCCTTCGAAAGAATTTTTTATATAATGTGTTCTAAACATGTCGTAAAATAAGCAAGAATATTCGTTTCTTAAACATGATACAACAAACATTGATTTGGAGAGAAACGTGCGTTAGAAATTGATAACCACTTCTTTACCAACCATGTTTGGAAATAACTAAAGGACAAAATAATGACACGTGGAAATATAACATCCCCAAAATACATAAACGTATTGCAATGAATAAGCAAATAGTATGGAAGTACGCGTCTGTTTGAATGTTGCTTATTTCAAGAACGATGGTCTCTCGTGTCTAGGATGAATGCAGTTTGTATATACTTGACTGGCCACGCACTAGGCAGCCAACATGATCTGCAATGTGTATTCAAGGGAACGTCCTAGGGCTCTATGGAAGCCAAATATCGTCGGCTGTGGAAACCAGCCTCAAATGTGACTAGGGTACATGTGTGTGGATGCCTCAGTCCTCAGTCCTCACGCACTTGTCGTGGCAGCCAGTAGAACTGGTGATATTGGCTGCTACAAGCTACAACTAGCTCCTACTTTATAGGGCGGCTGCCTGGTGCGCAGCCAGCCCAACTCTAAGGTCATGTGTTAATAGCAATGTAATATAGTTGTGAGTGATGAATACTTGGAACAGGTGGATGAGTTTGTTTAATTGGGAAGTATGTTTAGGAGAGGTTTAGGACTATTTAAAATACAGAAAAATTCAGATATTTTATTAAAAATTGTATTTTTTTACCACTACAATTAAGTTAGTTAATCAGCATTTTGAAAAGACGCAGAATTTTTTTATACCTACAGGACGTTAAATAATAGAACTGGAGTATTTTTTTCCACCAAGGGAATTTCATATTATTTCTTTATCAACTCGGCATCTTGACGCTTAGATGGTTTGGGCATGTAGAGCGGATATACGAAGAAAGCAGTGTAAAGAGAACATACGACGTGGAAGTTACTTGAGTCGGGTCGGGTCAAAAGTGAGAATAACGCAAGAGTATGTGAGATGAATTATTAATGTGAATAAAGCAAGGAGTGTATGCGAGAGTATTGTAACGGTCTATTCTCTCTGCCTGCCCCTTCCAGGAAATGGCGTTAAGGCTAGTTAGTCATTTTAAGAAATTAATTAATATATAATAAATAAAGCTACCTAATGTCTGAAACTTACAAAGTACGGGGCCTCGGCGACAGTCATCATGGGAGTCTCGTGATATACTATGTTGGAGTCTGGTGTGTGCAGAGGACACAGGTTTCCCCGAGTTTCCGACAGCTTTATGCAGTCTGTAGAGGAAACAAAAAAATTATCAGATGTGTATATTAATATAATGCCTCTTGTTTCATTACCTCGGTCAACTAAATTTGAACGTATGCTTTAATAAAATTAAAACGTTAATTTTTACACTTAAGCTAAAGGAAAAACATAAAAATTATTTTTGCGGATGTGTTGTTTAGTAGGAAGTCTCGAAATAATAAATTGAAGTGCCCTACTTAAAGTTAGAATAACTCTATTATTATGTCTAATAAGGGAACTTTGAAAAAAAAGTAACAGATTTATCGTATAACCTACTATTGCATAGTTTTATTTTTATATATTAAATAATAAATCAATTTACAGTACAATGTATTAGAGAGTATAATCAATGTTAACTCAAATAATTATTACAATTAGTTTTCACTGCTTTTGATTTTTTAATGTTCCTCTTCTGTAGAAGCTGGCGCTTGTGTCTAGAAGAGTGGTGAGCATCAAGATTAAGAATATTTAGTGTTTGAAATTATGAATATTAAAATTTATAATTAATTCAAAAAACAGTTTCATCATTTTGGTATTTTTACATTCAACTTCTCTTTAATTGCTTTTAGTAGGTGTTTATCGTTTTCTTTCGTACAACCTTCTATTGCATAGTTTTAATTTGAGAAACTACAAAAATAATTATTAAATTTGAAACTATGTATTAGGTGTATTTACAAATAAACTGTAAAAAAAAAACTGAAACAGATTTTCAGACATGCAACATAATTTTATAATATTTGTGGTCTGGTTTAGCAATACTCACAGTCTGCGGCCTTGGAGACAATCGGTAGCTCAGTGACAAGTCCTTTCGGCAGCGGCGGACTGGCAGCCTCCGCGCAGCACACCAACTCCGACTCGTTATTAGTTAAGTCACATTTCTGTAAGCAAAGGAAGGTCATGTTAGGGGCGCAAAGTCAAACATGTTGTTATTGTCAGAGACACATAAAGGGAGGAACAGTACCTGTGGTAAAATGCCTTTCGTCGAGGCCTCCTTCGCTGTCTGGCAGTTGGCAAATGGTCTGCACACTCCAGCAGTCCTCGTGTCCTTCACCGTGCAATTCATCCCTTCAAACAAACAGATACACCATGGTTAAATAATTCAACACAACATGACGATGAATATTCTACTGCAATCCAGATTCCAATTGATGTTTTTGGGTCTACGGTAAGATGTGTCATCAAAAATTCGGAAGACTGGCTGACTTTTGCAATGATGGTATTGTAATGATGAGTGAGCCAAGGAAATCAACAGCCATCGCATCGCCTACTGGATTTGTAATGAATGATGATTAAGTTCTGGGTACTATACCTTCAACCACTGTCACCAGAGGGCAGCAGACAATCTGAACGTTGCCCTTTACGTCGCATGTCTGAAAACAAAACAGTTTTGTTATTATTTTAAATTACCTTTTTAAAATGAATCTTCTTTATGATTTTGTTGTTTAGATGTGAGGGAGAAAAAGGCACAGAAAATAAAAGATTAGCTCACGTACGAGAATTGAACTCGGGACCTGTCCTCGCTCCGAGGGGAATGCATCAAATTTGGATTTGAGGCCAAAACAGTTAAAATAACTCAGAGTTCAAAAGTATTATGAATTATGAGTCTCCACTTGCATTCATTGTTGAATTAATTTCTATGTTCCTGATGGATATCTTTACTTTAAAGAGTGTTTTATCTCTCGGCCTGTGGGACTAACTCGCCGAATCGCTTCGGATGTCTACATCGATTGCGTTTGAACGCTAAGAATTGTTGCATTGTTTATATGTTATCATACCTTTGTTTATTATAGGTACTATATTTATATAAAATTGTTTTTGTTGTTGTCACCGGACACTTCTTGTTTTTATGAAAGTGATTTTGCGCCCTTGAGGTGATTTTTCACAAAAACGGCGCTATACAAATTATCCAATTATTATTATTATTATTATTATTTAGGAAAAACAGCTGAAAAGATAATTGCTTTCAAACAGTTTGTTCATTGCTGGTTTTCATTTTGATTATATGTTGTAGAAAATCAAATTGCCGTAAGTTTAAAAACTTGATCTTATCAGATTCACAAAGGGAGGAACAGTACCTGTGGCAAAATGCCTTTACTGGCGGCCTCCTTCGCTGTCTGGCAGTTGGCGAATCGACTGCACACTCCCGCCCTTCCCGTGTCCACCATCGTGCAGTTCATTCCTTCAAACAAACAGATACACCAGGGTTAAGCAATACAACCCAACATGACGATGAATATTCTACCCGCAATCCAGATTCCAATTGATGTTTTCCGGTCTACCGTAAGATGTGTCATCAAAAATTCCAAAGGCTGGCTGACTTTTGCAATGATGGTATTGTAATGATGAGTGAGCCAAGGAAATCAACAGCCATCGCATCGCCTACTGGATTTGTAATGAATGATTTACTTATTCTATTTTACGCCCAGAGGGCTTTTACATATATACATGATTAAGTTCTGGGTACTATACCTTCAACCACTGTCACCAGAGGGCAGCAGACAATCTGAACGTTGCCCTTTACGTCGCATGTCTGAAAACAAAACAGTTTTGTTATTATTTTAAATTACCTTTTTAAAATTAATCTTCTTTATGATTTTGTTGTTTAGATGTGAGGGAGAAAAAGGCACAGAAAATAAAAGATTAGCTCACGTACGAGAATCGAACTCGGGACCTGTCCTCGCTCCGAGGGGAATGCATCAAGAAACAGTTTCTCGGCCTTTTTCTTTAAAAACTTAAATTTGGATTTGAGGCCAAAACAGTTCAAATAACTCTTAGTTAAAAAATATTATAAATTATGAGTCTCCACTTGCATTCATTGTTGAATTAATTTCTATGTTCCTGATGGATATATTTTCTTTAAAGACTGTTTTATCTCTCGGCCTGTGGGACTAACTCGCCGAATCGCTTCGGATGTCTACATCGATTGCGTTTGAACGCTAAGAATTGATGCATTGTGTATATGTTATCATACCTTTGTTTATTAAAGGTACTATATTTATATGAAATTGTTTTTGTTGTTGTCACCGGACACTTATTGTTTTTATGAAAGTGATTTAGGAAAAACAGCTGAAAAGATAATTGCTTTCAAACAGTTTGTTCATTTAATAAATTTGAAAACTTGATCTCGTCAGATTCACAAAGGGAGGAACAGTACCTGTGGCAAAATGCCTTTACTGGAGGCCTCCTTTGCTGTCTGGCAGTTGGCGAATCGACTGCACACTCCCGCCCTTCCCGTGTCCACCATCGTGCAGTTATCACCTGCAAACAAACAGATACACCATGGTTAAACAATTCAACACAACATGACGATGAATATTCTACTGCAATCCAGATTCCAATTGATGTTATCCAGTCTACGGTAAGATGTGTCATCAAAAATTCGGAAGACTGGCTGACTTTTGCAATTATGGTATTGTAATGATGAGTGAGCCAAGGAAATCAACAGCCATCGCATCGCCTACTGGATTTGTAATGAATGATGATTAAGTTCTGGGTACTATACCTTCAACCACTGTTACCAGAGGGCAGCAGACAATCTGAACGTTGCCCTCTACGTTGCATGTCTGAAAACAAAACAGTTTTGTTATTATTTTAAATTACCTTTTTAAAATGAATCTTCTTTTTGATTTTTTTGTTGAGATTTGAGGGATAAAAATGCACAGAAAATAAACGATTAGCTCACGTACGAGAATCGAACTCGGGACCTGTCCTCGCTCCGAGGGGAATACATCAAATTTGGATTTGAGGCCAAAACAGTTAAATAACTCAGAGTTCAAAAGTATTATGAATTATGAGTCTCCACTTGCATTCATTGTTGAATTAATTTTTATGTTCCTGATCCTGATCTTTTCTTTAAAGACTGTTTTATCTCCCGGCCTGTGGGACTAACTCGCCGAATTGCTTCGGATGTCTACATCGATTGCGTTTGAACGCTAAGAATTGTTGCATTGTTTATATGTTATCATACCTTTGTTTATTGAAGGTACTATATTTATATAAAATTGTTTTTGTTGTTGTCACCGGACACTTCTTGTTTTTATGAAAGTGATTTAGGAAAAACAGCTGAAAAGATAATTGCTTTCAAACAGTTTGTTCATTGCTGATTTTATTTTTGATTATATGTAGTAGAAAATAAATTTGAAAACTTGATCTTGTCAGATTCACAAAGGGAGGAACAGTACCTGTGGCAAAATGCCTTTACTGGAGGCCTCCTTCGCTGTCTGGCAGTTGGCGAATCGACTGCACACTCCCGCCCTTCCCGTGTCCACCATCGTGCAGTTATCACCTACGAAAAAACAGACATACCTGGGTTATACAACACAACCGGTGATGGTGAATAAAGCGTTTGAAATGAAAGTGAGGTACCTTCTGCAGGGGCAAATTCACCAGTTTCACGGTTGTGCTACGAGTTTCCGGACACCGTGTGTATTATCTAAATCCATTTTCTTTGTCAGCCTACTAATTTTGAGGTAGGTAAAATGATGGTCTATTTTGCAATCGTTCTTTAGTGTAAAAAATAACGACACGTATCCCTACCTCTTGCTGACGTTCAAAATAAGAGGAAAATTACAGTCAATTGTAAAAACGTAGCTAGTATTTTAAACTAGTCATTCTGAAGAAGGCCTCGCGTCCAAAAAGTATTCTCCAATCGTAATTATCTCTATATGTTACTAAGAAAAGAAAACAATAAGTCATTATTATTATTAAAGATACACCAGGGTACATAGGTAGAGACCATCGCCTACTACAATCACACACCACCAAGATACACCAGGCTACATATGGAAGGACCATCGTCTACTGGATAAGTACTGTACCTTCTAATACTGACTCCCGAGGACAGCAGACAATCGGAACGGTTCCCTCATGATCGCATATCTGAAAACAATATTAATGGTAATTTAAAACGCATTATCTAACCGTTTATTGTAGTATTTATATATTTCAGAGCTTCTAGATTATTCAGGCATAGACCTATCCCATTTCTGAGATTAGAATATCAAAGAGCAAGTAAAAAGATTGCCACCGAGAATTAAACCGGGGATCACGCTAAAACCGTAACACTATAAAATTATACTTTTTTTGTATTTCATTTTTCTAAAATTATTTACTAAAAAAAATATATGTATTTACTTCACATAACATAAAAAATTCAGAAAGGTTTGATAGCAGGCAATATTATTTCACAATGAAAGATATCTCATTTAATATCTGTGATATGTATGTATAGTACAGTGTATGTACAGATTGGTTACGATGATCTATAACAGAATCAAGTAGTGGTTTCACCTGAAGAGGTATTCCTTCTTGGAAGGCATCAATGACGACGCGGCACTGAGATATATGCCTGCATATGCCTGGCCGCCTGGTACTCTCCATGGTGCAAGAATCACCTGTAACATAGCACAATAACAGGTGACACATACAGACACGCTATCAGACATACATTCCCATTGGTAGTGATTCGAGCGATGTGCTGAAATAGACCAGACCATGACGTGTAATAACCTTAATACACCAAGAGAGAAGAAAGTCGTGGCATATCAAAAGCCAAATACAAGAAACGTATTATGAAAAGATACATAGTTATATCCTTTCTGCTTTGTGCACAAGGAATATATTACTATACACGTTTCAATGGGTATTTTCCAGGCTAATGCGAAAATACTTAGTACACATATTGTGTATGACTATTTCTGCCCAAAATGTTCAAGCAAAAATATTATCTTTCTCTATCTCTAGACTTGAAAATATTATAAAAGGACTTCCCCAATATTAATCTTCTATTTGAAAATATTATAAAACAGATTTCAGGGGCTCTCAAACATTGAAATTTTTCGTGTTCATAAAATTATAGACTTTATAGAAATTTATTATTTGAGAAAATATAATTTACAACACGTGAAAATATAGACTAACAAAAGAAAAGATACATTAAAACATGGGTCAACGGTTGCCGAACATTACTGAAAGAGATATTTTTTTACAAAAAATTTACTTTTTGCCATATATATGCTTTGATGTACAAAATAACAAAAATATTACAGAACACAGGCCAGAGAAAAAATTAAATATTTAATAAAATAATTAATTTTTCGGAGACTTTTTTTATAAAAACATTAAATAAAAAATATCATGAAATATGTATATTTATTTATTCTTGGCTAATTTATATAGCGCCACTTTTGTAAGACCTCACCTCAGCGGATACAAAACATGGGTTAGAGGGTTTCAAATATTTCTAAGAGAGAAAATTTTAATTTTTGGCAAATAATTTAATAATTAGAAAAATAAATCATTCATAAATTTGTAGATTGGATATAATGGATATGCCTTTATGAAAAGTTTGAGAACTTTTAGTGGGTGGCTCATATTTTCTTTTTATTATCATTTAATCAAAATTTAAATTATCGACGAGTGCCAAAATAATTTGATTAAAAAATATATATATTATTTCCCAAAAATGATTTTGGTTCTATAATATTTAAAAAATATTTATTCTATAATAATAACTATTTCAGTTCTATAATATTTTTTCTATAATAAAATGTATTTTGGATGTATAATATTTATTTTATAATAATAACTATTTCGGTTCTATAATATTTTCTCAACAATAATATGTATTTCGGATGTATAATATTTATTCTATAATAATAACTATTTCGGTTCTATAATATTTTCATTTGATTATTAAAAAATTAATTTCAGATAATAAATAATTTTGGTTATCATATTTTAAAAAGTTTGAGAACCCCTGACCTGTGCAGTTAAATATTTAATTCTTTCGGTATTTTATGTTTACTTGTAATTATGTAACAACAAGATTTTAATTGTTTTAGATAAAATTTTCTCTATTATATTTTATAATACAAAATATGAATTTAAAAAAACATTGAAATTAATAAAATACTTCGTTTTTACCACTTTTATTGTTTATTACCAACATGTTTCACGAGCAACGCTCACTTCTTCAGGGTTTTTAATAAAGTTTTATTAAAAACCCTGAAGAAGTGAGCGTTGCTCATGAAACATGTTGGTAATAAACAATAAAAGTGGTAAAAACGAAGTATTTTATTAATTTCAATTAAAATGGTGCCACAAAATAAGTTTACTGTGTTAGAAGGAAAAAAAAACATTTTCTCGATTATTAGATAATTTTAGAAAAGTAAAAAGAAATGAGAAGCTCAGGATTCCAAATTTAAAAATATATATATCCAAAAAAAATATATATTTTGACAAAAATGTTCCCGAATAAAAAAAGACTTGAAGATAGGACTGTGTAATGTTTTAAAAAATAAATCTTATGGATTGTAAATCTCTGATTAAAATTAAAATAACATGTTATGCTTAGGAGTTATTCAAAAATAAATATAAAATGTTAAATTTATGGTCCCTAAAGGTATTTTTTAAAGTTGATCTATAATTTGAAAAATGAAATCGACAAGTTGAAATAAGTTTTAATATAATATGAAATGCACAAAACATTTCACGCATCCGCAAAAGAGTAAATAGATAGAATTATTACCTTTCTGAAGTCCCACGACACAATCCAACATTAATAACGTAAACACAATCTCTACAAAATAACGCATTATGATTTTTTCACGACAATGAATTTAAACAAAAAGCACCGCTTCAGTTCTGATTTGAAGACACAATGCGATGTTCAAATCTCGGCTACCATATTTATAAGTTTATAATCAGCACTTTGACTTTTAGGGTAACGCAACACATTATTAAGAGGAGCTACAAGCCAAAAATGTGTATATTCTTGGTATACTCGTACCTTATATCGTAGGTAATAGGTATTAAAATCGCTTGACAAACGGAGTCTAGAAACGATCGAATTCAAGCACAACTGGTTTTTATTTATTTTGTAAATAATGTTATAATATAGCAAAAAGTTAATCAAGCAAAACTGTCGCAGATAATCTTAGCTATAAAACTGTATTTTTTTAGTTTTTTTCCATTACCCGTTCATACATTTCAATTGAAAAAAAATTTTTTTAGTAGTTTACATATTTTTTATTCAGTAATTGATTTTTTTATTTTTATTCTACTGAAACGAAACGATAGGAAAACCTTTAATTTATCTAAAGCATGTTTTTTGGTATTCATAATGTACACCATTTCGTTATAAAGATTAATCGAAATAGTGATTTAGCATTAAGGTTCGCTTTAAGATGATGTTACAAACCAAAACTTTGTATATTCTTGGTATACCTCATATTGTAGGTTGTAGGCATTAAAATCGCTTGATAAACGGAATCTGGAAACGCTCGATTTCAAGAATTCACAAAACTCGTTTTTATTTATTTTGTCAATAATTTTATGAGAAAGCAAAAAGTTAATCAAGCGAAACTGTCGCAGATAATTTCAGCTATGAAATTGAATTTTTTAGTTTTTTTTCCATTACAGGTTCATACATTTTTATTGAAAAAAAAATTTTTTTTAGTAGTTTACATTTATATTTTTTATTCAATAATTATTTTTTTTTATTTGTATTCTTCTGAAGCGAAACGATAGGAAAACCATAAATTTATCTAAAGCATATTTTTTGGTATTCATAATCTACACCAATGCGTTATAAAGATTAATCAAAATAGTGATTTAGCATTAAGCTTCGCTTTAAGATCAAGCTACAAGCCAAAACTCTGTTTATTCTTGATTTACCTCATATTGTAGGTTGTAGGCATTAAAATCGCTTGACAAACGGAATCTGGAAACGCTCGATTTCAATAATTCACAAAACTCGTTTTTATTTATTTTGTCAATAATGTTATGAGAAAGCAAAAAGTTAATCAAGCAAAACTGTCGCAAATAATTTTAGCTATAAAAGTGTATTTTTTCAGTTTTTTTCCATTACCCGTTCATACATTACAATAGAAAAAAAAATGTTTTTAGTAGTTTGCGTTTATATTTTTTATTCATTAATTAATATTTTTATTTGTATTCTACTGAAGCGAAACGATAGAAAAAAATTCAATTTATCTAAATCATATTTTTAGGTATTCATAATGTATACCATTTCGTTATAAAGATTAATCAAAATAGTGATTTAGCTTTAAGCGTCGCTTTAAGATGAAGCTTCAAGCCAAAACTGTGTATATTCTTGATATACCTCATATTGTAGGTTGTAGGCATTTAAATCGCTTGACAAACGGAGTCGAAACGATAGGAAAACCTTCAATTTATCTCAAGCATATTTTTTGGTTTTCATAATCTACACCAATTCGTTATAAAGATTAATCAAAATAGTGATTAAGCATTAAGCTTCGCTGTAAGATGAAGCTACAAACCAAAACTGTGTATATTCTTGGTATACCTCATATTGTAGGTTGTAGGCAATAAAATTGCTGGACAAACGGAGTCTGGAAACGCTCGATTTCAAGAATTCACAAAACTCGTTATTATTTATTTTGTCAATAATGTTATGAGAAAGCAAAAAGTTAATCAAGCGAAACTGTCGCAGATAATTTCAGCTATGAAATTGTATTTTTTTAGTTTTTTTTTATATTACAGGTTCATACATTTTTATTGAAAAAAAAAATTTTTAGTAGTTTACATATATATTTTTTATTCAATAATTTATTTTTTTATTTGTATTCTACATTTATGTAGTTTACATTTATATTTTTTATTCAGGATTAATTTTTTATTTGTATTCTACTGAAGCGAAACGATAGAAAAAAGATTAATTTATCTCAATCATATTTTTTGGTAGTCATAATGTACACCATTTCGTTATAAAGATTAATCGAAATAGTGATTTAGCATTAAGGTTCGCTTTAAGATGATGTTACAAACCAAAACTTTGTATATTCTTGGTATACCTCATATTGTAGGTTGTAGGCATTAAAATCGCTTGATAAACGGAATCTGGAAACGCTCGATTTCAAGAATTCACAAAACTCGTTTTTATTTATTTTGTCAATAATTTTATGAGAAAGCAAAAAGTTAATCAAGCGAAACTGTCGCAGATAATTTCAGCTATGAAATTGAATTTTTTAGTTTTTTTTCCATTACAGGTTCATACATTTTTATTGAAAAAAAAATTTTTTTTAGTAGTTTACATTTATATTTTTTATTCAATAATTATTTTTTTTTATTTGTATTCTTCTGAAGCGAAACGATAGGAAAACCATAAATTTATCTAAAGCATATTTTTTGGTATTCATAATCTACACCAATGCGTTATAAAGATTAATCAAAATAGTGATTTAGCATTAAGCTTCGCTTTAAGATCAAGCTACAAGCCAAAACTCTGTTTATTCTTGATTTACCTCATATTGTAGGTTGTAGGCATTAAAATCGCTTGACAAACGGAATCTGGAAACGCTCGATTTCAATAATTCACAAAACTCGTTTTTATTTATTTTGTCAATAATGTTATGAGAAAGCAAAAAGTTAATCAAGCAAAACTGTCGCAAATAATTTTAGCTATAAAAGTGTATTTTTTCAGTTTTTTTCCATTACCCGTTCATACATTACGATAGAAAAAAAAATGTTTTTAGTAGTTTGCGTTTATATTTTTTATTCATTAATTAATATTTTTATTTGTATTCTACTGAAGCGAAACGATAGAAAAAAATTCAATTTATCTAAATCATATTTTTAGGTATTCATAATGTATACCATTTCGTTATAAAGATTAATCAAAATAGTGATTTAGCTTTAAGCGTCGCTTTAAGATGAAGCTTCAAGCCAAAACTGTGTATATTCTTGATATACCTCATATTGTAGGTTGTAGGCATTTAAATCGCTTGACAAACGGAGTCGAAACGATAGGAAAACCTTCAATTTATCTCAAGCATATTTTTTGGTTTTCATAATCTACACCAATTCGTTATAAAGATTAATCAAAATAGTGATTAAGCATTAAGCTTCGCTGTAAGATGAAGCTACAAACCAAAACTGTGTATATTCTTGGTATACCTCATATTGTAGGTTGTAGGCAATAAAATTGCTGGACAAACGGAGTCTGGAAACGCTCGATTTCAAGAATTCACAAAACTCGTTATTATTTATTTTGTCAATAATGTTATGAGAAAGCAAAAAGTTAATCAAGCGAAACTGTCGCAGATAATTTCAGCTATGAAATTGTATTTTTTTAGTTTTTTTTTATATTACAGGTTCATACATTTTTATTGAAAAAAAAAATTTTTAGTAGTTTACATATATATTTTTTATTCAATAATTTATTTTTTTATTTGTATTCTACATTTATGTAGTTTACATTTATATTTTTTATTCAGGATTAATTTTTTATTTGTATTCTACTGAAGCGAAACGATAGAAAAAAGATTAATTTATCTCAATCATATTTTTTGGTAGTCATAATGTACACCATTTCGTTATAAAGATTAATCAAAATAGTGATTTAGCTTTGAGCTTCACTTAAAGATGAAGCTACAAGCCAAAACTGTTTATATTCTTGATATACCTCATATTGTAGGTTGTAGGCATTTAAATCGCTTGACAAACGGAGTCGAAACGATAGGAAAACCTTCAATTCATTTCAAGCATATTTTTTGGTTCTCGTTATCTACACCAATTCGTTATAAAGATTAATCAAAATAGTGATTTAGCATTAAGCTTCGCTTTAAGATGAAGCTACAAGCCAAAACTGTATATATTCTTGGAATATCTCATATTGTAGGTTGTAGGCATTAAAATCGCTTGACAAACGGAGTCTGGAAACGCACGATTTCAAGAATTCACAAAACTCGTTATTATTTATTTTGTCAATAATGTTATGAGAAAGCAAAAAGTTAATCAAGCGAAACTGTCGCAGATAATTTCAGCTATGAAATTGTATTTTTTTGTATTTTTTTATATTACAGGTTCATACATTTTTATTAAAAAAAAAAAATTTTAGTAGTTTACATTTATATTTTTTAATCAATAATTTATTTTTTTATTTGTATTCTACATTTATGTAGTTTACATTTATATTTTTTATTCAGGATAAATTTTTTTATTTGTATTCTACTGAAGCGAAACGATAGAAAAAAGATTAATTTATCTCAATCATATTTTTTGGTAGTCATAATGTACACCATTTCGTTATAAAGATTAATCAAAATAATGATTTAGCTTTGAGCTTCGCTTTAAGATGAAGCTACAAGCCAAAACTGTTTATATTCTTGGAATATCTCATATTGTAGGTTGTAGGCATTAAAATCGCTTGACAAACGGAGTCTGGAAACGCACGATTTCAAGAATTCACAAAATTCGTTTTTATTTATTTTGTCAATAATGTTGTAAGAAAGCAAAAAAATAATCAAGCGAAACTGTCGCAGATAATTTTAGCTATGAAACTGTATTTTTAAGTTTTTTTCCATTACAGGTTCATACATTTCAATTGAAAAAAAATAATTTTTTAATAGCTTACATTTATATTTTTTAATCTTTAATTAATATTTTTATTTGTATTCTACTGAGGCGAAACGATAGAAAAAAGTTCAATTTATATAAATCATATTTTTAGGTAATCATAATGTACACCATTTCGTTATAAAGATTAATCAAAATAGTGATTAAGCTTTAAGCGTCGCTTTAAGATGAAGCTACAAGCCAAAACTGTTTATATTCTTGATATACCTCATATTGTAGGTTGTAGGCATTTAAATCGCTTGACAAACGGAGTCGAAACGATCGTAAAACCTTCAATTTATCTCAAGCATATTTTTTGGTTTTCATAATCTACACCAATTCGTTATAAAGGTTAATCAAAATAGTGATTTAGCATTAAGCTTCGCTTTAAGTTACAAACCAAAACTGTGTATATTCTTGGTATACCTCATATTGTAGGTTGTAGGCAATAAAATTGCTGGACAAACGGAGTCTGGAAACGCTCGATTTCAAGAATTCACAAAACTCGTTATTATTTATTTTTTCAATAATGTTATGAGAAAGCAAAAAGTTAATCAAGCGAAACTATCGCAGATAATTTCAGCTATGAAATTGTATTTTTTTAGTTTTTTTTATATTACAGGTTCATACATTTTTATTGAAAAAAAAAAAAATTTTAGTAGTTTACATATTTATTTTTTATTCAATAATTTATTTTTTTATTTGTAGTCTACATTTATGTAGTTTACATTTATATTTTTTATTTAGCATCAATTTTTTTATTTGTATTCTACTGAAGCGAAACGATAGAAAAAAGATTAATTTAACTCAATCATATTTTTTGGTAGTCATAATGTACACCATTTCGTTATAAAGATTAATCAAAATAGTGATTTAGCTTTGAGCTCACTTTAAGATGAAGCTACAAGCCAAAACTGTTTATATTCTTGATATACCTCATATTGTAGGTTGTAGGCATTTAAATCGCTTGACAAACGGAGTCGAAACGATAGGAAAACCTTCAATTCATTTCGAGCATATTTTTTGGTTTTCATTATCTACACCAATTCGTTATAAAGATTAATCAAAATAGTGATTTAGCATTAAGCTTCGCTTTAAGATGAAGCTACAAGCCAAAACTGTATATATTCATGGAATATCTCATATTGTAGGTTGTAGGCATTAAAATCGCTTGACAAACGGAGTCTGGAAACGCACGATTTCAAGAATTCACAAAACTCGTTATTATTTATTTTGTCAATAATGTTATCAGAAAGCAAAAAGTTAATCAAGCGAAACTGTTGCAGATAATTTCAGCTATGAAATTGTATTTTTTTAGTTTTTTTTATATTACAGGTTCACACATTTTTATTGAAAAAAAAAAAATTTTAGTAGTTTACATTTATATTTTTTATTCAATAATTTTTTTTTTTTTATTTTATCATACTTTTATGTAGTTTACATTTATATTTTTTATTCAGGATTAATTTTTTTATTTGTATTCTACTGAAGCGAAACGATAGAAAAAAGATTAATTTATCTCAATCATATTTTTTGGTAGTCATAATGTACACCATTTCGTTATAAAGATTAATCAAAATAGTGATTTAGCTTTGAGGTTCACTTTAAGATGAAGCTACAAGCCAAAACTGTTTATATTCTTGATATACCTCATATTGTAGGTTGTAGGCATTTAAATCGCTTGATAAACGGAGTCGAAACGATAGGAAAACCTTCAATTCATTTCAAGCATATTTTTTGGTTTTCATTATCTACACCAATTCGTTATAAAGATTAATCAAAATAGTGATTTAGCATTAAGCTTCGCTTTAAGATGAAGCTACAAGCCAAAACTGTATATATTCTTGGAATATCTCATATTGTAGGTTGTAGGCATTAACATCGCTTGACAAACGGAGTCTGGAAACGCACGATTTCAAGAATTCACAAAACTCGTTATTATTTATTTTGTCAATAATGTTGTAAGAAAGCAAAAAAATAATCAAGCGAAACTGTCGCAGATAATTTTAGCTATGAAACTGTATTTTTAAGTTTTTTTCCATTACAGGTTCATACATTTCAATTGAAAAAAAATATTTTTTTAATAGCTTACATTTATATTTTTTATTCTTTAATTAATATTTTTATTTGTATTCTACTGAGGCGAAACGATAGAAAAAAGTTCAATTTATATAAATCATATTTTTAGGTAATCATAATGTACACCATTTTGTTATAAAGTTTAATCAAAATAGTGATTTAGCTTTAAGCGTCGCTTTAAGATGAAGCTACAAGCCTAAACTGTTTATATTCTTCATATACCTCATATTGTAGGTTGTAGGCATTTAAATCGCTTGACAAACGGAGTCGAAACGATCGGAAAACCTTCAATTTATCTCAAGCATATTTTTTGGTTTTCATAATCTACACCAATTCGTTATAAAGATTAATCAAAATAGTGATTTAGCATTAAGCTTCGCTTTAAGATGAAGCTACAAGCCAAAACTGTATATATTCTTGGAATATCTCATATTGTAGGTTGTAGGCATTAAAATCGCTTGACAAACGGAGTCTGGAAACGCACGATTTCAAGAATTCACAAAACTCGTTATTATTTATTTTGTCAATAATGTTATCAGAAAGCAAAAAGTTAATCAAGCGAAACTGTCGCAGATAATTTCAGCTATGAAATTGTATTTTTTTAGTTTTTTTTATATTACAGGTTCATACATTTTTATTGAAAAAAAAAAATTTTTTAGTAGTTTACATTTATATTTTTTATTCAATAATTTATTTTTTTATTTTATTATACATTTATGTAGTTAACATTTATATTTTTTATTCAGGATTAATTTTTTTATTTGTATTCTACTGAAGCGAAACGATAGAAAAAAGATTAATTTATCTCAATCATATTTTTTGGTAGTCATAATGTACACCATTTCGTTATAAAGATTAATCAAAATAGTGATTTAGCTTTGAGGTTCACTTTAAGATGAAGCTACAAGCCAAAACTGTTTATATTCTTGATATACCTAATATTGTAGGTTGTAGGCATTTAAATCGCTTGACAAACGGAGTCGAAACGATCGGAAAACCTTCAATTTATCTCAAGCATATTTTTTGGTTTTCATAATCTAAACCAATTCGTTATAAGGTTAATCAAAATAGTGATTTAGCATTAAGCTTCGCTTTAAGTTACAAACCAAAACTGTGTATATTCTTGGTATACCTCATATTGTAGGTTGTAGGCAATAAAATTGCTGGACAAACGGAGTCTGGAAACGCTCGATTTCAAGAATTCACAAAACTCGTTATTATTTATTTTTTCAATAATGTTATGAGAAAGCAAAAAGTTAATCAAGCGAAACTGTCGCAGATAATTTCAGCCATGAAATTGTATTTTTTTAGTTTTTTTTATATTACAGGTTCATACATTTTTATTGAAAAAAAAAAATTTTAGTAGCTTACATATATATTTTTTATTCAATTATTTATTTTTTTAATTGTATTCTACATTTATGTAGTTTACATTTATATTTTTTATTCAGGATTAATTTTTTTATTTGTATTCTACTGAAGCGAAACGATAGAAAAAAGATTAATTTATCTCAATCATATTTTTTGGTAGTCATAATGTACACCATTTCGTTATAAAGATTAATAAAAATAGTAATTTAGCTTTGAGCTCACTTTTAGATGAAGCTACAAGCCAAAACTGTTTATATTCTTGATATACCTCATATTGTAGGTTGTAGGCATTTAAATCGCTTGACAAACGGAGTCGAAACGATAGGAAAACCTTCAATTCATTTCAAGCATATTTTTTGGTTTTCATTATCTACACCAATTCGTTATAAAGATTAATCAAAATAGTGATTTAGCATTAAGCTTCGCTTTAAGATGAAGCTACAAGCCAAAACTGTATATATTCTTGGAATATCTCATATTGTAGGTTGTAGGCATTAAAATCGCTTGACAAACGGAGTCTGGAAACACACGATTTCAAGAATTCACAAAACTCGTTATTATTTATTTTGTCAATAATGTTATGAGAAAGCAAAAAGTTAATCAAGCGAAACTGTCGCAGATAATTTCAGCTATGAAATTGTATTTTTTTAGTTTTTTTTATATAACAGGTTCATACATTTTTATTAAAAAAAAAATTTTTTGGTAGTTTACATTTATATTTTTTATTCAATAATTTATTTTTTTATTTGTATTCTACATTTATGTAGTTTACATTTATATTTTTTATTCAGGATTAATTTTTTTATTTGTATTCTACTGAAGCGAAACGATAGAAAAAATATTAATTTATCTCAATCATATTTTTGGTAGTCATAATGAACACCATTTCGTTATAAAGATTAATCAAAATAATGATTTAGCTTTGAGCTTCGCTTTAAGATGAAGCTACAAGCCAAAACTGTTTATATTCTTGGAATATCTCATATTGTAGGTTGTAGGCATTAAAATCGCTTGACAAACGGAGTCTGGAAACGCACGATTTCAAGAATTCAAAAAATTCGTTTTTATTTATTTTGTCAATAATGTTGTAAGAAAGCAAAAAAATAATCAAGCGAAACTGTTGCAGATAATTTTAGCTATGAAACTGTATTTTTAAGTTTTTTTCCAGTACAGGTTCATACATTTCAATTGAAAAAAAAAAATTTTAATAGCTTACATTTATATTTTTTAATCTTTAATTAATATTTTTATTTGTATTTTACTGAGGCGAAACGATAGAAAAAAGTTCAATTTATATAAATCATATTTTTAGGTAATCATAATGTACACCATTTCGTTATAAAGATTAATCAAAATAGTGATTAAGCTTTAAGCATCGCTTTAAGATGAAGCTACAAGCCAAAACTGTTTATATTCTTGATATACCTCATATTGTAGGTTGTAGGCAATTCAATTGCTGGACAAACGGAGTCTGGAAACGCTCGATTTCAAGAATTCACAAAACTCGTTATTATTTATTTTTTCAATAATGTTATGAGAAAGCAAAAAGTTAATCAAGCGAAACTGTCGCAGATAATTTCAGCTATGAAATTGTATTTTTTGAGTTTTTTTATATTACAGGTTCATACATTTTTATTGAAAAAAAAAATTTTTAGTAGCTTACGTATATATTTTTTATTCAATTATTTATTTTTTTAATTGTATTCTACATTTATGTAGTTTACATTTATATTTTTTATTCAGGATTAATTTTTTTATTTGTATTCTACTGAAGCGAAACGATAGAAAAAAGATTAATTTATCTCAATCATATTTTTTGGTAGTCATAATGTACACCATTTCGTTATAAAGATTAATCAAAATAGTGATTTAGCTTTGAGGTTCACTTTAAGATGAAGCTACAAGCCAAAACTGTTTATATTCTTGATATACCTCATATTGTAGGTTGTAGGCATTTAAATCGCTTGACAAACGGAGTCTAAACGATCGGAAAACCTTCAATTTATCTCAAGCATATTTTTTGGTTTTCATAATCTAAACCAATTCGTTATAAGGTTAATCAAAATAGTGATTTAGCATTAAGCTTCGCTTTAAGTTACAAACCAAAACTGTGTATATTCTTGGTATACCTCATATTGTAGGTTGTAGGCAATAAAATTGCTGGACAAACGGAGGTCTGGAAACGCTCGATTTCAAGAATTCACAAAACTCGTTATTATTTATTTTGTCAATAATGTTATGAGAAAGCAAAAAGTTAATCGAGCGAAACTGTCGCAGATAATTTCAGCTATGAAATTGTATTTTTTTAGTTTTTTTTTATGTAACAGGTTCATACATTTTTATTAAAAAAAAAAATTTTTGGTAGTTTACATTTATATTTTTTATTCAATAATTTATTTTTTTATTTGTATTCTACATTTATGTAGTTTACATTTATATTTTTTATTCAGGATTAATTTTTTTATTTGTATTCTACTGAAGCGAAACGATAGAAAAAAGATTAATTTATCTCAATCATATTGTTTCTGCTATCCTGGTACGAGAACACGCCGTCAGATGGAATGCAGGAAAACACTTCTTCTTCTTGACATATAAATTTATTAATTCACAATATAATTGCAGAGGATCTTATTTTCCTCTGCTAAAACTTAAACTGAAAGAAATAAAGGTCTAGTTTCCTCTATTCTTCAGTTTTCCCTAGGTTTACATAAACCTAGTAATTATCTCACGACTGACTGCCTAGGTACGCATGTACCTACCAGTTATAGCAACACTGCAATACTGACTTTTTTTCTGGGAGGTATCTGTATTTAAGCTAAATTCTTGAAGGACATATTACAAAAATAAAGTTGTTCCACCCGCTCGTCGGAAAACAACATTCTTAAACATAAAATAAAATGCACTTAACTATTCTTAATGATACAAACGTGACTTAAACAATACAAATATTTTAAAGGAATTATTTTGAGGGAGATGAAACTTTATTTGGGGTTTTTATTACTATGGGACAGGGGTGGGAAAGGTATTGGCAAATATTTTTAGGCATAATGGTTTAACTAGGGTCATCATAAAATAGAAAGCGAACAGCTCTATTTGAAAACTGCCGCTGCTTGCAGTAAAATGTCACTAATTCTTAAATCATAAATGATACAAACAAGACAATATGTTTATAAAAATACCAGGCCAATGAATTGTTTTATTGTAGGGTCGAATCTGCAAATGTGGGAAACTACACTAAACTTGAAAATACGAACTGTGGGAATGCGCCTGAAGGCTAAATTTTATTGAGCAATATGTAAACGTCGCATTCTGGAAGATACATACCTCCTCCCGTGAAGATACTTCACAAAATAGGCAAAGAATGCGACTGTTATCTTTATTAGGTACCTACTGCTTGTCTACAAAAATTACCAGTTAAATTTATTAAAATTACTAAAATAAAAATATTTATGCTACTCTTAAAACTAAAAATTCCGTGGAATATGTAAATCTTATGACTAAAAATTGTGTAGTAGGTAATGTCTTAAAACTAGAAATCCCGTAAAATGTATATCTTATGACTAAATATCGTGTAGTAGGTAATGTCTTAAAACTAGAAATCCCGTAAAAATGTATATCTTATGACTAAATGGTTGTAGTAGGTAATTTCGCATTCACCTCCCCCCGTGAATTCATTTCACCTAGCGGATAAAACGAATGCGATGGTTGTATCTTCAATACTGCTACTTTAGTAGCCGGTCTGCGAAACGTACCGTGATTTGTTTGAATATCTACAACGCGGACTTGTCCATCGGCTCCGGGGTATACTTTTACTACCATACCCTTTGGCCAGGTATTCCGGGGCAACGTGTTGTCACATAGGATAACTACATCGCCTACCTTTATAGGTGGTATAACATCATGCCATTTAGAACGTTTTACCAGTGTAGGTAAATATTCTTTTACCCATCGTGACCAAAATTGGTCGGCAAAAAATTGTGCAATACGCCATTGCTTTTTTAGGCATAAATCGCCGTGATCAAAGACCCCTACGATTGGGGTGTCATATTTATAACCTAACAGGAAATGATTTGGTGTTAGACTTTCAAAATCCTTGCTATCGAGAGAAACGTGTGTGAGTGGTCTACTATTAACTATATTTTCTGCTTCTAACAGCAATGTGTGCAAAGTATCCGGGCGTGGTGCTTGCTCGCGTAATATGGCGTAAAACGTAGTTTTAATTGATTTTATTAGACTTTCCCAGGAGCCTCCGTGGTGAGGAGATCCTGGCGGATTAAATTTCCAATTTATTTTCCTTACCGACATTTCGTTATTTAATTTGTCCTGGTTTAGAGATGATAATGATTCTGATAATACCTTATCAGCACCTCTGAGGTTTGTTCCATTATCACTCCAAATAGTTAGTGGGTAACCGCGCCTAGCAATAAAACGTCTGATTGCTAGTATGGCGGAATCCGTAGTCAGGGAATCCGCGATTTCAATATGCACGGCTCTTGTTGATAAACATGTAAACAAAACACCGTACCGTTTTTCATTTCTGCGCCCTATTGTTACTTTCATGGGACCAAAGTAATCCATGCCTGTGTGTGTAAAAGGACGTATATGATGTTGTAACCTTTCCATAGGTAAACATCCCATTAGAGGTGCCTGTGGTTGGGCTCTCTTATTTTTGCAAGTTTGACATATATATTTAATTTTTCTAATGGACTGACGCGCATTAAGTATCCAATACTTTTGTCTTATTGCATTTAAGACGTGTTCAACTCCACCGTGGCTAGACATCTCGTGAAACTGTGTAATTAATAATTGAGCTAACTTATCTTTATTGTCGAGAATTATCGGGAAGACTGTACTTAATTGTACGTCTTCAATTGCCGCAATTCTACCCTGTATGCGTATTATTCCATTTACATCTAAATACGCACTCAATTGTCTTAATCTACTATCTTTTGGCAATCTTTCGTTTTTGGATAAAATTATAATTTCTCTATGAAACGTTCTTTTCTGAGACTCTTTTATAAGAAAATGTTCTGCTGAAGTTAAGTCATCAGCAGTAAGAGAATTAGTTTGCCTCTACATTTGTTGATGAATTTAAAAACGTACGCTGTAGCTCTTAATAATCTTGAATATTTGGAGAATTTATTTAAGTCTATGAAACATGCCGCCGATGTGGTGAGTAAGATAGCCGATGGTTTTAACTCTAATAGTTCTTTGTTTATGCTATCACACTGTTTAGCCAAATTCTCTTGCGGCCATACTTCTGGAGGTGATTTTAGGAATTCGGGACCAGAAAACCATCGCCCCTCTAATCCTAAATCTGTCATCCTAGTATCTCTGGTAGCCTCATCTGCTATATTATCTTTAGTTGGAAGCCACCGCCAGCATTCTGAACCAACTGTTTCTTCCAATTCACCTAACCTATGCGCAACAAAAGGCTTAAAATTTCTTGAATCAGATTTTAACCAGCACATTACGGTTTTTGAATCTGTCCAAAAATGTTTCGAGTTAAAGGTGAGCGTGTGTTCACCGATTATACATTTATATAATCTACTACCTAAAAGGGCTGCTTGCAATTCTAAGCGCGGAATTGACATCGGCTTGATTGGGGCTACGCGGGTTTTGCTAGCAATAAAATTTACGAAGACCTGACCATTAGCATTTTGAACACGACTATAAGCTACACAACACATTGCCTTTTCGCTCGCATCACAGAAAATATGAAGTTGTCTGTCTACGGCGTTTTCACCATCGCATAAAATCTCGTAATACCTAGGAATTTTAACTTTACTTATTGACCTTAAGGCTTCCAACCAATGAAGCCATTCATTAAAATTACGATCATTTAATTTCTTATCCCAGTCAGTACCCGACCTCCATACATTTTGCAGTAGTATTTTAGACCGAACTGTCAGGGGTGCTAAAAACCCGGGCGGATCGAATATTGTCATAATGACTTTCAACATCTGCCTTTTCGTGGGTCTTTGCTTCCCAGAAATAATATCCCCGGGAATTTTTTTGAAGCTTAGATCGAATGACAATGTGTCTGAATTTGGATCCCATTGCAAACCTAATGTTCTCTGTATGTTTTCCTCACCTTGTTCGAAACAAACAACATTCTTCGACCTGTGGGCTACGGGAATGTTTTCTAGCGCCTCTGGCGCGTTACTTGCCCAGCCGGTGATATTAAACCCGCCTTGAGCATGTATGTATGTAATATCTTGTATTAATTTCTTCGCACTTTCTACTGAATTTACACTATCTAAATAGTCGTCCATGTAATGTTTTGTTTTTTATTGCTTCGACGGCCTGGGGATACTGAGATATAAATTGATCCGCGTTTTTATTTTTTACGAATTGCGCCGAACAAGGTGATGATTTTGCGCCGAAAATCATTGAATTCATAGCGTATACAGACGGGGCTACCTTACGATCTTTTCCTCTCCATAAAAACAACTGAAACGGTGTATCTTCATCAATAATTTTAATTTGTAAAAACATTTCTTGGATATCGGCGGTGAATGCAATTTTATTTTGCCTAAATTTAAAAAGCATTCCTAGCAGAGAATTATATAGATCGGGCCCGGTTAAAAGCCTATCATTCAAAGAAATTCCCTTTGATTTTGCCGCCGCATAAAATACAACCCTAAGCTTTCCTGGCTTATTTGGGCTGTAAACAGCAAAATGTGGTAAATAAAATTTATCCGAGCTATCCGGATACCTACCACTGAAATTGAATTTTTTTGCATATCTTTTATCTAAATAATGTTGTATTTTGTTGCAGTAGGCTTCCGCAAATTCAGGGTCTTTGTCCATTCTCTTTTCTAAAGTTTTTAATCTATTTTCCGCAACCTGAAGACTATCAGGAAAATATCTTTCTTCTTCCTTCCACAGCAAACCCGTCTCCCAATGACACCCCTGACTAGCGCGTTTTGAGGTACTTTCTAACAGGGAATATGCACGTTTATCATCTTTGCATATTTTCGGGCTCACTACTCCCATCTCGTCTATCTTAAAACTCTCTTTGATAATTTCATGCAATTCGCTATTTTCGTTTTCCTGAACATGAAAATTGAATTCTACACTATTTCCCGTTTTATTTGAAATATGGCCGAGCGCGACCCAACCAAGCTTTGTATAAGATAATGATACTTTATTTTTATCTCCCTGAACTATTTTTCTGGAAATAATTAATTCCCAGTTGTTTTGCCCAATTAACATTTGGGGTTTTACATTCTTTTCAAAGCGAGGAGCGTTCTTTAAGTGTTTATTACTCGAAATGTAAGAATTAGATAGCGCCATTTGAGCTGGTATCTTTAAATCCCGAACGGTTCGAGCACTAGCTATGTACGATTCTACTTCGTTTTTACCTTTTATTGTTACATTTATTGACATAGAATCCGCGTTGTTGGAGCTCATTTCATTGACTCCATGCAATGAGAGGTCACTAACTGGTCCAGACAAACCGATTTGTTTGGCTACTTCTTGGTCTAACAATGTGACGGTTGACCCATCGTCTAACAGCGCATGAATATCTCGGCTTCCGAGTGGCCCGTATACCGTAATCGGAATAATTTTTAAAAGTACTTGATTACTTTCCCACGTGTTTGTGACAACTTCATCGGTTTCCACCCGATTGTGATTAACCAATAAATCATGAAATTTTTTGTTTGGTGATTTTAAATTTACTTTACAATTAAAACGGGAATGTCCGTACCCTAAGCACTTGTAACAAACATTATTATATTTAGCAATTTCCCATCTTTGCGTTATTGGGACATTTTTAAATTTTTCACATTGCCAAATCTGGTGTTCTCCTTTGCAAACACAGCACGGTGGTTTTCCATTATTAGTGGTGTGATAAAGGAATTTTTTTGACGTATCGTACGGACGTTCGAAATGATTATTTTTGGATGCATAAGGCCTATTAAAATTTTGTTTATTTTGATGTTGATTAGCTTGCCGTGGATGATAATTATTACTATACTGCTTGAAATGGTTATTGGAAGCGAATTTAGTTTCGTTACTGATTTTAGAATTAAAACTTATTCCTGAGTCACGTGAATTAATGACGATTTCTTCCAGCCAAAGTGATAAATAGCAGAGTATTGGCTGTGTTGTGTTCCGCCTATCTTTGTCTGTAAGCCACAACGTTCGTAGTGTACTAGGCAGTTTACCGATTAATGTCGATAACAAATCTGGATTGTGCAAATGTCCGATATTTTTAAATGATTTTAACATAGAAATTAAATTTTTTACTTTACAAGAAAATCGAATTATGGCGTCTGAACTGGTATTCTCATCTAATTTACTTAAATTTCGGATCTCACCAATAGTTTTTTGTATGATGTGATCCGTGATGCCAAAAATATTTTCTAACGTATTTATTATTTCCTTGACATTGCAAGGAGATAATAGAAGGGAAGAAACCGCGTCACGCGCCTCTCCTTTTAACGCTTTTTGTAATCTATATAAATTTTCGCTGTCAGATACTTTTAAGAAGTCTGTGGTATGATGGTATATTGATTTGAACGCAATCCATTCAATTGGATTGCCGTTAAATGTGGGAAGATCATTGACTTTGGGCCTGGTATTATATAAAGACATTGCCTTACCAATTGATTCCGCGAGACGGTCTTCAGTTATAGCAGGTGTTGGTCCCTGGAATCGGCCCTGCGACTCTGGCCACTGTTGCCCGTCGCGTTGCTCTGCTAAGTTGAATGGCTGCTCTGACGTAGGCAGCTCCCAGTAGCTACTGCTTGGCTGCTGAGGCTGCGTCGACTGCAGCTGAAGAGATTGCCCTACCGAGGGCTGCTGATCCGATGTTCCTCTGGGTGGGAGTAGCTCGTACCGCCCGCCCTGCTGCTGCTGCTCCAACCGCTGTCCCAAGTGCAGCGGAAGAGTCTGCTCTGCCCGAGGCTCCAATTGCGATGGGAGAGTCTGCCCTGCCAAGGGCTGCTGCTCTGAGGATCCTTTTGGTGGGAGTAATGCGTACCGCCCACCCTTGTGCTGCTCCAACCGCTGTTCCAATTGCAGCGGATGAGCCTGCTCTACCCGAGGTTCCATTTGCGACGGGAGAGTCTGCCCTGCCAAGGGCTGTTGCTGTGCAGTTCTTGTGGGCGGTTGTAGTGATAACCGCCCATCATGGAGCAGTTCCTGTTGCTGCTCCATTTCAACTCGAAGAGGCTGTTCATCGTGATCTCCAAGTTCTGATGATGAACTGTGATGTGACTGGTCCACCCAGTCATTGACTCTATCCTCGAGAGTCCGTTGCGAAGTCCTTGATGCAGCTTCTAAAACGAGCGCCGCATGTTGCTCCTCTGCTTCCAAGACTGACATTGCTGCAGTCATCTTTGCTTCGGAAGCCTTTGCTTCCGCGGCCATCTTTGCTTCAGCCATCTCCGTAAGTAGGCGGGCCTTTTGTCTCGTGATGTGCACCTTGGTTGCTGAAGCTTTTATTTGAGCCTCCATCCAGCTGCTGCTGGTTCCCGCCTTGCTGCCGGAGACAGATGACGTCTTTGAGTGTTGTCCCGCTTCCATGATGCTGCTGTTCCCGATCCGGCTCGAAGGACCATATGTTTCTGCTATCGTGGTACGAGAACACGCCGTCAGATGGAATGCAGGAAAACACTTCTTCTTCTTGACATATAAATTTATTAATTCACAATATAATTGCAGAGGATCTTATTTTCCTCTGCTAAAACTTAAACTGAAAGAAATAAAGGTCTAGTTTCCTCTATTCTTCAGTTTTCCCTAGGTTTACATAAACCTAGTAATTATCTCACGACTGACTGCCTAGGTACGCATGTACCTACCAGTTATAGCAACACTGCAATACTGACTTTTTTTCTGGGAGGTATCTGTATTTAAGCTAAATTCTTGAAGGACATATTACAAAAATAAAGTTGTTCCACCCGCTCGTCGGAAAACAACATTCTTAAACATAAAATAAAATGCACTTAACTATTCTTAATGATACAAACGTGACTTAAACAATACAAATATTTTAAAGGAATTATTTTGAGGGAGATGAAACTTTATTTGGGGTTTTTATTACTATGGGACAGGGGTGGGAAAGGTATTGGCAAATATTTTTAGGCATAATGGTTTAACTAGGGTCATCATAAAATAGAAAGCGAACAGCTCTATTTGAAAACTGCCGCTGCTTGCAGTAAAATGTCACTAATTCTTAAATCATAAATGATACAAACAAGACAATATGTTTATAAAAATACCAGGCCAATGAATTGTTTTATTGTAGGGTCGAATCTGCAAATGTGGGAAACTACACTAAACTTGAAAATACGAACTGTGGGAATGCGCCTGAAGGCTAAATTTTATTGAGCAATATGTAAACGTCGCATTCTGGAAGATACACATATTTTTGGTAGTCATAATGTACACCATTTCGTTATAAAGATTAATCAAAATAATGATTTAGCTTTGAGCTTCGCTTTAAGATGAAGCTACAAGCCAAAACTGTTTATATTCTTGGAATATCTCATATTGTAGGTTGTAGGCATTAAAATCGCTTGACAAACGGAGTCTGGAAACGCACGATTTCAAGAATTCAAAAAATTCGTTTTTATTTATTTTGTCAATAATGTTGTAAGAAAGCAAAAAAATAATCAAGCGAAACTGTTGCAGATAATTTTAGCTATGAAACTGTATTTGTAAGTTTTTTTCCATTACAGGTTCATACATTTCAATTGAAAAAAAAAAAATTTTAATAGCTTACATTTATATTTTTTAATCTTTAATTAATATTTTTATTTATATTTTACTGAGGCGAAACGATAGAAAAAAGTTCAATTTATATAAATCATATTTTTAGGTAATCATAATGTACACCATTTCGTTATAAAGATTAATCAAAATAGTGATTAAGCTTTAAGCATCGCTTTAAGATGAAGCTACAAGCCAAAAATGTTTATATTCTTGATATACCTCATATTGCAGGTTGTAGGCATTTAAATCGCTTGACAAACGGAGTCGAAACGATCGGAAAACCTTCAATTTATCTCAAGCATATTTTTTGGTTTTCATAATCTACACCAATTCGTTATAAAGATTAATCAAAATAGTGATTTAGCATTAAGCTTCGCTTTAAGTTACAAACCAAAACTGTGTATATTCTTGGTATACCTCATATTGTAGGTTGTAGGCAATTAAATTGCTGGACAAACGGAGTCTGGAAACGCTCGATTTCAAGAATTCACAAAACTCGTTATTATTTATTTTTTCAATAATGTTATGAGAAAGCAAAAAGTTAATCAAGCGAAACTGTCGCAGATAATTTCAGCTATGAAATTGTATTTTTTTACTTTTTTTTATATTACATGTTCATACATTTTTATTGAAAAAAAAAAAATTAGTAGCTTACGTATATATTTTTTATTCAATTATTTATTTTTTTAATTGTATTCTACATTTATGTAGTTTACATTTATATTTTTTATTCAGGATTAATTTTTTTATTTGTATTCTACTGAAGCGAAACGATAGAAAAAAGATTAATTTATCTCAATCATATTTTTTGGTAGTCATAATGTACACCATTTCGTTATAAAGATTAATCAAAATAGTGATTTAGCATTAAGCTTCGCTTTAAGATGAAGCTAAAAGCCAAAACTGTATATATTCTTGGAAAATCTCATATTGTAGGTTGTAGGCATTAAAATCGCTTGACAAACGGAGTCTGGAAACGCACGATTTCAAGAATTCACAAAACTCGTTATTATTTATTTTGTCAATAATGTTATCAGAAAGCAAAAAGTTAATCAAGCGAAACTGTCGCAGATAATTTCAGCTATGAAATTGTATTTTTTTTATATTACAGGTTCATACATTATTATTGAAAAAAAAAATTTTTAGTAGTTTACATTTATATTTTTTATTCAATAATTTATTTTTTTATTTGTATTCTACATTTATGTAGTTTACATTTATATTTTTTATTCAGGATTAATTTTTTTATTTGTATTCTACTGAAGCGAAACGTTAGAAAAAAGATTAATTTATCTCAATCATATTTTTTGTTAGTCATAATGTACACCATTTCGTAATAAAGATTAATCAAAATAGTGATTTAGCTTTGAGCTTCACTTTAAGATGAAGCTACAAGCCAAAACTGTTTATATTCTTGATATACCTCATATTGTAGGTTGTAGGCATTTAAATCGCTTGACAAACGGAGTCGAAACGATCGGAAAACCTTCAATTTATCTCAAGCATATTTTTTGGATTTCATAATCTACACCAATTCGTTATAAAGATTAATCAAAATAGTGATTTAGCATTAAGCTTCGCTTTAAGATGAAGCTACAAGCCAAAACTGTATATATTCTTGGAATATCTCATATTGTAGGTTGTAGGCATTAAAATCGCTTGACAAACGGAGTAGGGAAACGCACGATTTCAAGAATTCACAAAACTCGTTATTATTTATTTTGTCAATAATGTTATCAGAAAGCAAAAAGTTAATCAAGCGAAACTGTCGCAGATAATTTCAGCTATGAAATTGTATTTTTTTTGTTATTTTTATATTACAGGTTCATACATTTTTATTGAAAAAAAAAATTTTTTAGTAGTTTACATTTATATTTTTTATTCAATAATTTATTTTTTTATTTTATTCTACATTTATGTAGTTTACATTTATATTTTTTATTCAGGATTAATTTTTTTATTTGTATTCTACTGAAGCGAAACGATAGAAAAAAGATTAATTTATCTCAATCATATTTTTTGGTAGTCATAATGTTCACCATTTCGTTATAAAGATTAATCAAAATAGTGATTTAGCATTAAGCTTCGCTTTAAGATGAAGCTACAAGCCAAAACTGTATATATTCTTGGAATATCTCATATTGTAGCCTATTGTAGGTTGTAGGCATTAACATCGCTTGACAAACGGAGTCTGGAAACGCACGATTTCAAGAATTCACAAAACTCGTTATTATTTATTTTGTCAATAATGTTGTAAGAAAGCAAAAAAATAATCAAGCGAAACTGTCGCAGATAATTTTAGCTATGAAACTGTATTTTTAAGTTTTTTTCCATTACAGGTTCATACATTTCAATTGAAAAAAAATATTTTTTTAATAGCTTACATTTATATTTTTTATTCTTTAATTAATATTTTTATTTGTATTCTACTGAGGCGAAACGATAGAAAAAAGTTCAATTTATATAAATCATATTTTTAGGTAATCATAATGTACACCATTTCGTTATAAAGATTAATCAAAATAGTGATTTAGCTTTGAGCTTCACTTTAAGATGAAGCTACAAGCCAAAACTGTTTATATTCTTCATATACCTCATATTGTAGGTTGTAGGCATTTAAATCGCTTGACAAACGGAGTCGAAACGATCGGAAAACCTTCAATTTATCTCAAGCATATTTTTTGGTTTTAATTATCTAAACCAATTCGTTATAAGGTTAATCAAAATAGTGATTTAGCATTAAGCTTCGCTTTAAGTTACAAACCAAAACTGTGTATATTCTTGGTATACCTCATATTGTAGGTTGTAGGCAGTAAAATTGCTGGACAAACGGAGTCTGGAAACGCTCGATTTCAAGAATTCACAAAACTCGTTATTATTTATTTTTTCAATAATGTTATGAGAAAGCAAAAAGTTAATCAAGCGAAACTGTCGCAGATAATTTCAGCTATGAAATTGTATTTTTTTAGTTTTTTTTATATTACAGGTTCATACATTTTTATTGAAAAAAAAAATTTTTTTAGTAGTTTACATTTATATTTTTTATTCAATAATTTATTTTTTTATTTTATTATACATTTATGTAGTTTACATTTATATTTTTTATTCAGGATTAATTTTTTTATTTGTATTCTACTGAAGCGAAACGATAGAAAAAAGATTAATTTATCTCAATCATATTTTTTGGTAGTCATAATGTACACCATTTCGTTATAAAGATTAATCAAAATAGTGATTTAGCTTTGAGGTTCACTTTAAGATGAAGCTACAAGCCAAAACTGTTTATATTCTTGATATACCTCATATTGTAGGTTGTAGGCATTTAAATCGCTTGACAAACGGAGTCGAAACGATCGGAAAACCTTCAATTTATCTCAAGCATATTTTTTGGTTTTCATAATCTAAACCAATTCGTTATAAGGTTAATCAAAATAGTGATTTAGCATTAAGCTTCGCTTTAAGATGAACCTACAAGCCAAAACTGTATATATTCTTGGAATATCTCATATTGTAGGTTGTAGGCATTAAAATCGCTTGACAAACGGAGTCTGGAAACGCACGATTTCAAGAATTCACAAAACTCGTTATTATTTATTTTGTCAATAATGTTATCAGAAAGCAAAAAATTAATCAAGCGAAACTTTCGCGGATAATTTCAGCTATGAAATTGTATTTTTTTAGTTTTTTTTTATATTACAGGTTCATATATTTTTATTGAAAAAAAAAAATTTTTAGTAGTTTACATTCATATTTTTTGTTCAATAATTTATTTTTTTATTTGTATTCTACATTTATGTAGTTTACATTTATATTTTTTATTCAGGATTAATTTTTTTATTTGTATTCTACTGAAGCGAAACGATAGAAAAAAGATTAATTTATCTCAATCATATTTTTTGGTAGTCATAATGTACACCATTTCGTTAAAAAGATTAATCAAAATAATGATTTAGCTTTGAGCTTCGCTTTAAGATGAAGCTACAAGCCAAAACTGTTTATATTCTTGGAATATCTCATATTGTAGGTTGTGGGCATTAAAATCGCTTGACAAACGGAGTCTGGAAACGCACGATTTCAAGAATTAACGAAATTCGTTTTTATTTATTTTGTCAATAATGTTGTAAGAAAGCAAAAAAATAATCAAGCGAAACTGTCGCAGATAATTTTAGCTATGAAATTGTATTTTTTTACTTTTTTTTATATTACAGGTTCATACATTTTTATGAAGAAAAAAAATTTTTAGTAGTTTACATTTATATTTTTTATCCAATAATTTATTTTTTTATTTGTATTCTACATTTATGTAGTTTACATTTATATTTATTATTCAGGATTAATTTTTTTATTTGTATTCTACTGAAGCGAAACGATAGAAAAAAGATTAATTTATCTCAATCATATTTTTTGGTAGTCATAATGTACACTATTTCGTTATAAAGATTAATCAAAATAGTGATTTAGCTTTGAGCTTCACTTTAAGATGAAGCTACAAGCCAAAACTGTTTATATTCTTCATATACCTCATATTGTAGGTTGTAGGCATTTAAATCGCTTGACAAACGGAGTCGAAACGATCGGAAAACCTTCAATTTATCTCAAGCATATTTTTTGGTTTTAATTATCTAAACCAATTCGTTATAAGGTTAATCAAAATAGTGATTTAGCATTAAGCTTCGCTTTAAGTTACAAACCAAAACTGTGTATATTCTTGGTATACCTCATATTGTAGGTTGTAGGCAATAAAATTGCTGGACAAACGGAGTCTGGAAACGCTCGATTTCAAGAATTCACAAAACTCGTTATTATTTATTTTTTCAATAATGTTATGAGAAAGCAAAAAGTTAATCAAGCGAAACTGTCGCAGATAATTTCAGCTATGAAATTGTATTTTTTTAGTTTTTTTTTATATTACAGGTTCATACATTTTTATTGAAAAAAAAAAAATTTTTAGTAGTTTACATTTATATTTTTTATTCAACAATTTATTTTTTTTAATTGTATTCTACATTTATGTAGTTTACATTTATAATTTTTATTCAGGATTAATTTTTTTATTTGTATTCTACTGAAGCGAAACGATAGAAAAAAGATTAATTTATCGCAATCATATTTTTTGGTAGTCATAATGTACACCATTTCGTTACAAAGATTAATAAAAATAGTAATTTAGCTTTGAGCTCACTTTAAGATGAAGCTACAAGCCAAAACTGTTTATATTCTTGATATACCTCATATTGTAGGTTGTAGGCATTTAAATCGCTTGACAAACGGAGTCGAAACGATAGGAAAACCTTCAATTCATTTCAAGCATATTTTTTGGTTTTCATTATCTACACCAATTCGTTATAAAGATTAATCAAAATAGTGATTTAGCATTAAGCTTCGCTTTAAGATGAAGCTACAAGCCAAAACTGTATATATTCTTGGAATATCTCATATTGTAGGCAGTGGCGGCTCGTGACTTTTGGGTGTACTAGAGTGCTAATATTATAAAAAAATGGCATTTCTGATGTTGTTATAGCTGAAAACGATTTTTTATTTTTTTTTCAAAAAACCATTTTTGTATGAAGATTTTCAGGAAATTTCAGTATAGCCGTGCGCCGCACGGAATTCCTGAAAATGTTCATAAAAAAAATCAATTAAAAAAAAAAAAATTAAAAATCGTTTTCAGCTACAACAACATCAATTAAGCCATTTTTTGTAATCTTAGCACTCTAGTAACCCAAAAGTCACGAGCCGCCACTGATTGTAGGTTGTAGGCATTAACATCGCTTGACAAACGGAGTCTGGAAACGCACGATTTCAAGAATTCACAAAACTCGTTATTATTTATTTTGTCAATAATGTTGTAAGAAAGCAAAAAAATAATCAAGCGAAACTGTCGCAGATAATTTTAGCTATGAAACTGTATTTTTAAGATTTTTTTCCATTACAGGTTCATACATTTCAATTGAAAAAAAATATTTTTTTAATAGCTTACATTTATATTTTTTATTCTTTAATTAATATTTTTATTTGTATTCTACTGAGGCGAAACGATAGAAAAAAGTTCAATTTATATAAATCATATTTTTAGGTAATCATAATGTACACCATTTCGTTATAAAGATTAATCAAAATAGTGATTTAGCTTTGAGCTTCACTTTAAGATGAAGCTACAAGCCAAAACTGTTTATATTCTTCATATACCTCATATTGTAGGTTGTAGGCATTTAAATCGCTTGACAAACGGAGTCGAAACGATCGGAAAACCTTCAATTTATCTCAAGCATATTTTTTGGTTTTAATAATCTAAACCAATTCGTTATAAGGTTAATCAAAATAGTGATTTAGCATTAAGCTTCGCTTTAAGTTACAAACCAAAACTGTGTATATTCTTGGTATACCTCATATTGTAGGTTGTAGGCAATAAAATTGCTGGACAAACGGAGTCTGGAAACGCTCGATTTCAAGAATTCACAAAACTCGTTATTATTTATTTTTTCAATAATGTTATGAGAAAGCAAAAAGTTAATCAAGCGAAACTGTCGCAGATAATTTCAGCTATGAAATTGTATTTTTTTAGTTTTTTTTATATTACAGGTTCATACATTTTTATTGAAAAAAAAAAATTTTTAGTAGTTTACATTTATATTTTTTATTCAATAATTTATTTTTTTATTTTATTATACATTCATGTAGTTTACATTTATATTTTTTATTCAGGATTAATTTTTTTATTTGTATTCTACTGAAGCGAAACGATAGAAAAAAGATTAATTTATCTCAATCATATTTTTTGGTAGTCATAATGTACACCATTTCGTTATAAAGATTAATCAAAATAGTGATTTAGCTTTGAGGTTCACTTTAAGATGAAGCTACAAGCCAAAACTGTTTATATTCTTGATATACCTCATATTGTAGGTTGTAGGCATTTAAATCGCTTGACAAACGGAGTCGAAACGATCGGAAAACCTTCAATTTATCTCAAGCATATTTTTTGGTTTTCATAATCTAAACCAATTCGTTATAAGGTTAATCAAAATAGTGATTTAGCATTAAGCTTCGCTTTAAGATGAACCTACAAGCCAAAACTGTATATATTCTTGGAATATCTCATATTGTAGGTTGTAGGCATTAAAATCGCTTGAAAACGGAGTCTGGAAACGCACGATTTCAAGAATTCAAAAAATTCGTTTTTATTTATTTTGTCAATAATATTGTAAGAAAGCAAAAAAATAATCAAGCGAAACTGTTGCAGATAATTTTAGCTATGAAACTGTATTTTTAAGTTTTTTTCCATTACAGGTTCATACATTTCAATTGAAAAAAAAAATTTAATAGCTTACATTTATATTTTTTAATCTTTAATTAATATTTTTCTTTGTATTTTACTGAGGCGAAACGATAGAAAAAAGTTCAATTTAAATAAATCATATTTTTAGGTAATCATAATGTACACCATTTCGTTATAAAGATTAATCAAAATAGTGATTAAGCTTTAAGCATCGCTTTAAGATGAAGCTACAAGCCAAAACTGTTTATATTCTTGATATACCTCATATTGCAGGTTGTAGGCATTTAAATCGCTTGACAAACGGAGTCGAAACGATCGGAAAACCTTCAATTTATCTCAAGCATATTTTTTGGTTTTCATAATCTACACCAATTCGTTATAAAGGTTAATCAAAATAGTGATTTAGCATTAAGCTTCGCTTTATGTTACAAACCAAAACTGTGTATATTCTTGGTATACCTCATATTGTAGGTTGTAGGCAATAAAATTGCTGGACAAAGGGAGTCTGGAAACGCTCGATTTCAAGAATTCACAAAACTCGTTATTATTTATTTTTTCAATAATGTTATGAGAAAGCAAAAAGTTAATCAAGCGAAACTGTCGCAGATAATTTCAGCTATGAAATTGTATTTTTTTAGTTTTTTTTTATATTACAGGTTCATACATTTTTATTGAAAAATAAAAATTTTAGTAGCTTACGTATATATTTTTTATTCAATTATTTATTTTTTTAATTGTATTCTACATTTATGTAGTTTACATTTATATTTTTTATTCAGGATTATTTTTTTTATTTGTATTCTACTGAAGCGAAACGATAGAAAAAAGATTAATTTATCTCAATCATATTTTTTGGTAGTCATAATGTACACCATTTCGTTATAAAGATTAATCAAAATAGTGATTTAGCTTTGAGCTCACTTTAAGATGAAGCTACAAGCCAAAACTGTTTATATTCTTGATATACCTCATATTGTAGGTTGTAGGCATTTAAATCGCTTGACAAACGGAGTCGAATCGATAGGAAAACCTTCAATTCATTTCGAGCATATTTTTTGGTTTTCATTATCTACACCAATTCGTTATAAAGATTAATCAAAATAGTGATTTAGCATTAAGCTTCGCTTTAAGATGAAGCTACAAGCCAAAACTGTATATATTCTTGGAATATCTCATATTGTAGGTTGTAGGCATTAAAATCGCTTGACAAACGGAGTCTGGAAACGCACGATTTCAAGAATTCACATAACTCGTTATTATTTATTATGTCAATAATGTTATCAGAAAGCAAAAAGTTAATCAAGCGAAACTGTCGCAGATAATTTCAGCTATGAAATTGTATTTTTTTTGTATTACAGGTTCATACATTTTTATTGAAAAACAAAAATTTTTAGTAGTTTACATTTATATTTTTTATTCAATAATTTTTTTTTAATTTGTATTCTACATTTATGTAGTTTACATTTATATTTTTTATTCAGGATTAATTTTTTTATTTGTATTCTACTGAAGCGAAACGATAGAAAAAAGATTAATTTATCTCAATCATATTTTTTGGTAGTCATAATGTACACCATTTCGTTATAAAGATTAATCAAACTAGTGATTTAGCTTTGAGCTCACTTTAAGATGAAGCTACAAGTCAAAACTGTTTATATTCTTGATATACCTCATATTGTAGGTTGTAGGCATTTAAATCGCTTGACAAACGGAGTCGAAACGATCGGAAAACCTTCAATTTATCTCAAGCATATTTTTTGGTTTTCATAATCTACACCAATTCGTTATAAAGGTTAATCAAAATAGTGATTTAGCATTAAGCTTCGCTTTAAGTTACAAACCAAAACTGTGTATATTCTTGGTATACCTCATATTGTAGGTTGTAGGCAATAAAATTGCTGGACAAAGGGAGTCTGGAAACGCTCGATTTCAAGAATTCACAAAACTCGTTATTATTTATTTTTTCAATAATGTTATGAGAAAGCAAAAAGTTAATCAAGCGAAACTGTCGCAGATAATTTCAGCTATGAAATTGTATTTTTTTAGTTTTTTTTATATTACAGGTTCATACATTTTTATTGAAAAAAAAAATTTTTAGTAGCTTACGTATATATTTTTTATTCAATTATTTATTTTTTTAATTGTATTCTACATTTATGTAGTTTACATTTATATTTTTTATTCAGGATTATTTTTTTTATTTGTATTCTACTGAAGCGAAACGATAGAAAAAAGATTAATTTATCTCAATCATATTTTTTGGTAGTCATAATGTACACCATTTCGTTATAAAGATTAATCAAAATAGTGATTTAGCTTTGAGCTCACTTTAAGATGAAGCTACAAGCCAAAACTGTTTATATTCTTGATATACCTCATATTGTAGGTTGTAGGCATTTAAATCGCTTGACAAACGGAGTCGAAACGATAGGAAAACCTTCAATTCATTTCGAGCATATTTTTTGGTTTTCATTATCTACACCAATTCGTTATAAAGATTAATCAAAATAGTGATTTAGCATTAAGCTTCGCTTTAAGATGAAGCTTCAAGCCAAAACTGTATATATTCTTGGAATATCTCATATTGTAGGTTGTAGGCATTAAAATCGCTTGACAAACGGAGTCTGGAAACGCACGATTTCAAGAATTCACATAACTCGTTATTATTTATTATGTCAATAATGTTATCAGAAAGCAAAAAGTTAATCAAGCGAAACTGTCGCAGATAATTTCAGCTATGAAATTGTATATTTTTTATATTACAGGTTCATACATTTTTATTGAAAAACAAAAATTTTTAGTAGTTTACATTTATATTTTTTATTCAATAATTTTTTTTTAATTTGTATTCTACATTTATGTAGTTTACATTTATATTTTTTATTCAGGATTAATTTTTTTATTTGTATTCTACTGAAGCGAAACGATAGAAAAAAGATTAATTTATCTCAATCATATTTTTGGTAGTCATAATGTACACCATTTCGTTATAAAGATTAATCAAAATAGTGATTTAGCTTTGAGCTTCACTTTAAGATGAAGCTACAAGCCAAAACTGTTTATATTCTTGATATACCTCATATTGTAGGTTGTAGGCATTTAAATCGCTTGACAAACGGAGTCGAAAGGATAGGAAAACCTTCAATTCATTTCAAGCATATTTTTTGGTTATCATTATCTACACCTATTCGTTATAAAGATTAATCAAAATAGTGATTTAGCATTAAGCTTCGCTTTAAGATGAATCTACAAGCCAAAACTGTATATATTCTTGGAATATCTCATATTGTAAGTTGTAGGCATTAAAATCGCTTGACAAACGGAGTCTGGAAACGCACGATTTCAAGAATTCACAAAATTCGTTTTTATTTATTTTGTCAATAATGTTGTAAGAAAGCAAAAAAATAATCAAGCGAAACTGTTGCAGTTAATTTTAGCTATGAAACTGTATTTTTAAGTTTTTTTCCATTACAGGTTCATACATTTCAATTGAAAAAAAAAATTATTAATAGCTTACATTCATATTTTTTATTCTTTAATTAATATTTTTATTTGTATTCTACTGAGGCGAAACGATAGAAAAAAGTTCAATTTATATAAATCATATTTTTAGGTTATCATAATGTACACCATTTCGTTATAAAGATTAATCAAAATAGTGATTTAGCTTTAAGCGTCGCTTTAAGATGAAGCTACAAGCCAAAACTGTTTATATTCTTGATATACCTCATATTGTAGGTTGTAGGCATTTAAATCGATTGACAAACGGAGTCGAAACGATAGGAAAACCTTCAATTCATTTCAAGCATATTTTTTGGTTTTCTTTATCTACACCAATTCGTTATAAAGATTAATCAAAATAGTGATTTAGCATTAAGCTTCGCTTTAAGATGAAGCTACAAGCCAAAACTGTATATATTCTTGGAATATCTCATATTGTAGGTTGAAGGCATTAAAAACGCTTGACAAACGGAGTCTGGAAACGCACGATTTCAAGAATTCACAAAACTCGTTATTATTAATTTTGTCAATAATGTTATGAGAAAGCAAAAAGTTAATCAAGCGAAACTGTCGCAGATAATTTCAGCTATGAAATTGTATTTTTTTAGTTTTTTTTATAATACAGGTTCATACATTTTTATTGAAAAAAAAATTTTTTAGTAGTTTACATTTATATTTTTTATTCAATAATTTATTTTTTTATTTGTATTCTACATTTATGTAGTTTACATTTATATTTTTTTATTCAGGATTAATTTTTTTATTTGTATTCTACTGAAGCGAAACGATAGAAAAAAGATTAATTTATCTCAATCATATTTTTTGGTAGTCATAATGTACACCATTTCGTTATAAAGATTAATCAAAATAGTGATTTAGCTTTGAGCTTCGCTTTAAGATGAAGCTACAAGCCAAAACTGTTTATATTGTTGGAATATCTCATATTGTAGGTTGTAGGCATTAAAATCGCTTGACAAACGGAGTCTGGAAACGCACGATTTCAAGAATTCACAAAACTCGTTATTATTTATTTTGTCAATAATGTTGTAAGAAAGCAAAAAAATAATCAAGCGAAACTGTCGCAGATAATTTTAGCTATGAAACTGTATTTTTAAGTTTTTTTCCATTACAGGTTCATACATTTCAATTGAAAAAAAATATTTTTTTAATGGCTTACATTTATATTTTTTATTCTTTACTTAATATTTTTATTTGTATTCTACTGAGGCGAAACGATAGAAAAAAGTTCAATTTATATAAATCATATTTTTAGGTAATCATAATGTACACCATTTCGTTATAAAGATTAATCAAAATAGTGATTTAGCATTAAGCTTCGCTTTAAGATGAAGCTACAAGCCAAAACTGGATATATTCTTGGAATATCTCATATTGTAGGTTGTAGGCATTAAAATCGCTTGACAAACGGAGTCTGGAAGCGCACGTTTTCAAGAATTCACAAAATTAGTTTTTATTTATTTTGTCAATAATGTTGTAAGAAAGCAAAAAACTAATCAAGCGAAACTGTCGCAGATAATTTTAGCTATGAAACTGTATTTTTAAGTTTTTTTCCATTACAGGTTCATACATTTCAATTGAAAAAAAAAATTATTAATAGCTTACATTCATATTTTTTATTCTTTAAATAATATTTTTATTTGTATTCTACTGAGGCGAAACGATAGAAAAAAGTTCAATTTATATAAATCATATTTTTAGGTTATCATAATGTACACCATTTCGTTTTAAGATTAATCAAAATAGTGATTTAGCTTTAAGCGTCGCTTTAAGATGAAGCTACAAGCCAAAACTGTATATATTCTTGGAATATCTCATATTGTAGGTTGTAGGCATTAAAATCGCTTGACAAACGGAGTCTGGAAACGCACGATTTCAAGAATTCACATAACTCGTTATTATTTATTTTGTCAATAATGTTATGAGAAAGCAAAAAGTTAATCAAACGAAACTGTCGCAGATAATCTTAGCTATAAAACTGTATTTTTTAAAGTTGTTTTCTTTACGCGTTCATACATTTTTAATGAAAAAATATTTATTTCAGTAATTAAAATTTATATTTTTACGGAGTAATTTATTTTTCATTTGTATTCTACTGAAGCCAAATGATAGGAAAACTTTCAATCTATCTAAAGCACAATATTTGGGATTCATAATGTTACCAATTCGTTATAAAGATTAATCAAAATAGTGATTTAGCACTATGCTTAGCCATAAAAGTTATTTCACATTTGGAATCGAATATAATTCCGTTATCTTAGTATTTCATGTCAGTAACATTTTCAATGATGTCACCACCAATTTTAAATTCTCTCATCGTATGACTTCTTATGTCCAATTATCAGTTAATGATTTTAATGCGTTTCCAGTTCATTATTTATAATATTGTTTGATTCTCCAATAATAAATATTAATGTCTCATCGGCAAATAGACTTACCATTTTGGATGTGATATCGATGATATTTTTAAATGACCTTTCAATGGGGTTATCTGTCACTCGATGATAATGTGTTTGCAATATAATGAAAACAATAGAATTAATACCATTATAATTTTCAAAGTTTTAGGGTCTATTTCACTATGAAGGGCCGGTCCTGAGCCTAATGACGCCTGGCGCTAGTAAAAACCTCAATAGCGTTGGGTTAGGTGCTCGGTAGTATCAGCGCCTTGGTTCCTTGCCTCCTTGGCGCCTTGACCTTGAGCGGGTTGCTCCTATAGCGCCTGCCCAGGACCGGCTCTGTCGCTATCGAAGCGTTATTTGTAAATCCCCTTAAAGTGGATATAACATTTTGTAACAAAACGTATTGTTATCTTGTGTAACGGGTTATACAGGGTGTAAGGGGGTAAAGTGCACTAGCTTCGGCAGGTGATTCTAGTGTAACTTGTTATACAGGGAGTACGGGGGTAAAGTGCACCAGCTTCGGCAGGTAATTCTAATGTAACTTGTTATACAGGGTGTACGGGGGTAAAGTGCACCAGCTTCGGCAGGTAATTCTAATGTAACTTGTTATACAGGGTGTACGGGGGTAAAGTGCACCAGCTTCGGCAGGTAATTCTAATGTAACTTGTTATACAGGGTGTACGGGGGTAAAGTGCACCAGCTTCGGCAGGTAATTCTAATGTAACTTGTTATACAGGGTGTACGGGGGTAAAGTGCACCAGCTTCGGCAGGTAATTCTAATGTAACTTGTTATACAGGGTGTACGGGGGTAAAGTGCACCAGCTTCGGCAGGTAATTCTAATGTAACTTGTTATACAGGGTGTACGGGGGTAAAGTGCACCAGCTTCGGCAGGTAATTCTAATGTAATTTGTTATACAGGGTGTACGGGGGTAAAGTGCGCCAGCTTCAGGAGGTGATTCTAGCTAAAAGTGAAAGTAAAAAAGATAACTAACTTTTTTCGAAATTCCAACGTTTTAAGGTAGTTTTCAGGTGAATATGATGACTTTTTTTATGGAAAAATAAATATTCTTCGATAGAAAGGAACAATGGAATCTCGAAAAAAGTTAAGTATTTATCTTTTATACTTTTACCACATGTAGGTAGAATCACTTCCCGAATTTAGTGCACTTTACCCCCGGACACCCTGTAGAATTTAGCTGCTTCAATTTAAAATCCATTTGAGACATAAAATATTATTACGTATTTACATGATAATATATTTATTGCAGAAATTGTCTGAATATAATTCATATTAATAAAGGATGATGAAATTTAAAATATTATGTTTTTTCATTATGATTTATCTCTCCGTAAATTGAGGTCAAATAGCGTGTGGTTGTGGGAACAGTATTATAAACATAACAGAAAATAGTTCTTAGTAACAACAGTACGTCAACAATATTAAATATCTTATCAAATAACAACAAACGTAATTCGAGAAACATTCAAACATAATAATAATAACCAAAGTGTTATTTGTATGCAGATAATAGCAGTACATATTTAAAAAACAAACTTACGCTTACATTTAATGACAATTTCAAACGATTTTTTGCATTAACGATTATGGAAAATAATGCTATTTAATATGATTACTGTTAATTAATGCACACGTAAAATCTTTTATATTTGACATATACTCTCTGTTGAATGAAACTTGATAGCTAATCGACAAGTGTGCACACCCTTTCAACAGAGTTGATCAACTCTCTGTTGAATGACACTTGATAACTAATCGACAAGTGTGAACACCCTTTCAACAGAGTTGATCAACTCTCTGTTGAATGACACTTGATAGCTAATCGACAAGTGTGAACACCCTTTCAAAAGAGTTGATCAACTCCCTGTTGAATGACACTTGATAGCTAATCGACAAGTGTGAACACCCTTTCAACAGAGTTGATCAACTCTCTGTTGAATGACACTTGATAGCTAATCGACAAGTGTGAACACCCTTTCAAAAGAGTTGATCAACTCTCTGTTGAATGACACTTGATAGCTAATCGACAAGTGTGAACACCCTTTCAACAGAGTTGATCAACTCTCTGTTGAATGACACTTGATAGCTAATCGACAAGTGTGAACACCCTTTCAACAGAGTTGATCAACTCTCTGTTAAATGACACTTGATAGCTAATCGACAAGTGTGAACACCCTTTCAACAGAGTTGATCAACTCTCTGTTGAATGACACTTGATAGCTAATCGACAAGTGTGAACACCCTTTCAAAAGAGTTGATCAACTCTCTGTTGAATGACACTTGATAGCTAATCGACAAGTGTGAACACCCTTTCAACAGAGTTGATCAACTCTCTGTTGAATGACACTTGATAGCTAATCGACAAGTGTGAACACCCTTTCAACAGAGTTGATCAACTCTCTGTTGAATGACACTTGATAGCTAATCGACAAGTGTGAACACCCTTTCAACAGAGTTGATCAACTCTCTGTTGAATGACACTTGATAGCTAATAGACAAGTGTGAACACCCTTTCAACAGAGTTGATCAACGCTCTGTTGAATGACACTTGATAGCTAATCGACAAGTGTGAACACCCTTTCAAAAGAGTTGATCAACTCTCTGTTGAATGACACTTGATAGCTAATCGACAAGTGTGAACACCCTTTCAACAGAGTTGATCAACTCTCTGTTGAATGACACTTGATAGCTAATCGACAAGTGTGAACACCCTTTCAACAGAGTTGATCAACTCTCTGTTAAATGACACTTGATAGCTAATCGACAAGTGTGAACACCCTTTCAACAGAGTTGATCAACTCTCTGTTGAATGACACTTGATAGCTAATCGACAAGTGTGAACACCCTTTCAAAAGAGTTGATCAACTCTCTGTTGAATGACACTTGATAGCTAATCGACAAGTGTGAACACCCTTTCAACAGAGTTGATCAACTCTCTGTTGAATGACACTTGATAGCTAATCGACAAGTGTGAACACCCTTTCAACAGAGTTGATCAACTCTCTGTTGAATGACACTTGATAGCTAATCGACAAGTGTGAACACCCTTTCAACAGAGTTGATCAACTCTCTGTTGAATGACACTTGATAGCTAATCGACAAGTGTGAACACCCTTTCAAAAGAGTTGATCAACTCCCTGTTGAATGACACTTGATAGCTAATCGACAAGTGTGAACACCCTTTCAAAAGAGTTGATCAACTCCCTGTTGAATGACACTTGATAGCTAATCGACAAGTGTAAACACCGTTTCAACAGAGTTGATCAACTCTCTGTTGAATGACACTTGATAACTAATCGACAAGTGTGAACACCCTTTCAACAGAGTTGATCAACTCTCTGTTGAATGACACTTGATAGCTAATCGACAAGTGTGAACACCCTTTCAAAAGAGTTGATCAACTCCCTGTTGAATGACACTTGATAGCTAATCGACAAGTGTGAACACCCTTTCAAAAGAGTTGATCAACTCTCTGTTGAATGACACTTGATAGCTAATCGACAAGTGTGAACACCCTTTCAACAGAGTTGATCAACTCTCTGTTGAATGACACTTGATAGCTAATAGACAAGTGTGAACACCCTTTCAACAGAGTTGATCAACTCTCTGTTGAATGACACTTGATAGCTAATCGACAAGTGTGAACAACCTTTCAACAGAGTTGATCAACTCTCTGTTGAATGACACTTGATAGCAAATCGACAAGTGTGAACACCCTTTCAACAGAGTTGATCAACTCTCTGTTGAATGACACTTAATAGCTAATCGACAAGTGTGAACACCCTTTCAACAGAGTTGATCAACTCTCTGTTGAATGACACTTGATAGCTAATCGACAAGTGTGAACACCCTTTCAACAGAGTTGATCAACTCTCTGTTGAATGACACTTGATAGCTAATCGACAAGTGTGAACACCCTTTCAACAGAGTTGATCAACTCTCTGTTGAATGACACTTGATAGCTAATCGACAAGTGTGAACACCCTTTCAACAGAGTTGATCAACTCCCTGTTGAATGACACTTGATAGCTAATCGACAAGTGTTAACACCGTTTCAACAGAGTTGATCAACTCTCTGTTGAATGACACTTGAT